>NC_077234.1:107614923-107914923 GCF_027887165.1 Monodelphis domestica
CTCCCTTGAAAGGCTCACAGTATGAAAAAATACATTATTTTGTCACAAAAAAAGATCAGAATAAAAAATCAGGAAAAATTGTATTAATCCAGAAGGAAAAGAGTAAAACCAGGAGAAAATTTAAATAATGTTTTCAATAATGCAAAGGAAAAAATCTTTGAAAGACTTCTGAACTTTAATTATTGACCAATCACAACCTCAAAGAATTATAAGCATGATTTCTGCTTCTTGGGAGAAAGGTGATAGATGAGGGCAGATTAACATATATATTTTAGATTTGAACACTATGCTAATTTGACTTGCTTTCTTTTTATTTATTATAAGCTAGGATTTATATTTGATGAAGGAAAACAAGATGAAAGAAAGATGGAAAAGGTAGAAGGAAGGAAGGAGAAAGGGAGGGAGGGAAAAAGGTAAAGGAGGAAAGGGAGAGAAAGAGGAAACCATTAATAAAGCATTTTTCCTAAAACACACAGAAGAAAAGAAAAACTTCAGAAGTGAGGAAAAAAACATTTATTCATATATCCAATATTATAAACAATTTTAAAGACAATTATACACTGGAAGTTCAGTTTATATATAACCCTTTTATTCTTTATATAGTTGGATGGTTTGCTGAGTCTATTAAAAAATGAACAGAAAAATACAGTGCCTCCCTAACTGTCCACAGGTATTAAAATCCCTAATTGTCAGGAAAACATATTTTAGGAACTGGTCATAAACAATGTTCTTCTAATATTATAATAGATTTAAAGATAGTAGAGCCAAAAATTATCCATAATTTCTCAATTCCCACACTAGAATCTACATTGCATAATGCAGTCAGTGTCCCTATAGAATTTCAATCTGTCCCTTTAAATGTAAATTCATTAAATATCCAAACACTACCTTTTGTGTGGTTAGTTGATTTTACAAAAGAAGCATACATACACACACAGAGAAAATTATTTTCCAGATGAAAATCGTGAATCTTAAAACTGCTCAGACTGTACCTTAGAAGATTTGGTTAAGTTTTTTCTATATTTTAACAATGGAGGTACTTGATCAGGAATGTATTAAGAACTTTAAAAATTACTCCACCCTACTCAGACAGTGCCTTAGGGGAAGATAAAATTGCAAACTCCTGACTGAACAATGAAAAGTCCCTAACTCATACTTATAGTAAAGCTAAAACCTTAAGCTTGGTCTATTTTTAGATCTAATACAAAAAGTTGCTCAATACCTGGAAAGGTTAAATTAATCACTAAAAAGGTCAAGCAACTTACAAAAGGAAAGCTTAACAAAAGAGGTGTGAAGTACTCAGTAGATTTAATCTAACCAGAGAAGGTGAGAACAAAAGAAGATGAGAATTAAGAATGGGCAGTCCTGGGAAAAACCGTCTATTGTGATTGGTAGATGTGAAAATTTAGAGGAGGTGACATAAGAGAAAATTTCTTTAAAAGGAAGGGAAATATTGAGTTGGAGGGAATTTTTGGATTGGAAGTTAGTTGGAGTTGGAGTTTGGAGGACTGGAGCTTGCTTGAAGATGACCTTATGGGGAGTGATAAAGACTGACTTGCTCTCCCTTAGGCTCAGGCCTAGGCCATTTTGGCCCTTTCTACTATTTTCTCTTTCTCTTTTCTCTTTCTCTTTTCTCTTTCTCTTTTCTCTCTCTCTCTCTCTCTCTCTCTCTCTCTCTCTCTCTCTCTCTCTCTCTCTCTCTCTCTCTCTCTCTCTCTTTCTCTCTTTCTTCTTCCCTTAATTCCTTCATTTATATTAATTAAAACCTCCATAAAACCCAGTTGACTTGGGTATTTTCATATTTAGGAATTTTCCCATGGTGACCACTTATTTTTAGATTTTAAGTCAAGACACTAAAAATTATCTTTACAGTTTGGCCAAAACCTTTACAGAGTTTGGCATTACAGTTTTTAACATTCACAATCTTGGCAAACCACATTTTCATGGTTACAAAATAAAAGAGAGTTGTGATAGAATTAAGCCAGTCAATAAAGTCATTTATTAATATTATATCTTCTGGCAATTATGCTAAATGCATGGAATGTGATGTATATATTTACCCCCATTTGTTTCTTTTACCATTTCTTTTAACATTAACCTATTTTTAAGCTCTCTCTCTCTCTCTCTCTCTCTCTCTCTCTATATATATATATATATATATATATATATATATATGCATACTAATGTGTATGTATTTTTGCATGCATATATCTATATACCTATTTATGTCCTTGCATCCTATACAGTTTGTCACTGTTCCCTCTAAGTGTACTACCTTTTGCTGCCCAGGTAATAACAACAGTTTTTAAGAGTTACCAATGACCTTTTCATATAGGGATAGATATCATTTTAACTTATTGAGGCTCTTAAAAATTTTTTTTTGTTTTGTTTTTCTTTTTTCCCCTATTTTTTAATTATCTTTTGATGATTCTCTTGAGTTCTGTGCTTGTACATCAAATTTTCTGTTCAGGTCTGGTCTTTTCTTAACAAATTCTTGAAATTCTTCTATTTTGTTGAATGACCATAATTTCCCCTGTAAGAATATAGTCAGTTTTGCTGGGTAGTTGATTCTTGGTTGTAGACCTAGTTCCCTTGCTTTCTGGAATATCATATTCCATGCCTTTCTTTTTTTTACTGTGGATGCAGCCAGATCCTGATTTATCCTCACTGTGGTTCCTTGGTACCTGAATGACTTCTTCTTGGCAGCTTGTAATATCTTTTCTTTGGTCTGATAGTGCTTGAATTTGGCTATAACATTCCTGGGTGTTGTCAGTTGGGGATTAAGTACAGGAGGTGATCTGTGAATTCTATCAATCTCCACTTTTTCCTCTTGTTCAAGGATTTCGGAGCAGTTTTCTTTAATAATTTCCTGTAAAATAATGTCCAGGCTTTTTCTTTTGTCATGGTCTTCTGGTAGGCCAATAATTCTTAAATTGTCTCTCCTTGAATGATTTTCTAAGTCCTCTGTTTTGTGAATGAGATGCTTCATATTTTCCTCAATTTTTTCATTCTTTTGGTTTTGTTTTATAGTGTCCTGCTGCCTTGTGAGGTCACTTGATTCCAGTTGTTGTATTCTGGTTCTTAAAGACTGGATTTCATCCTTAGTTTTTTGGTCATCCTTTTCCTTTTGGTCTGATTTTCTTTGGAGGTCATCTTTCATCCTCTTTACCTTGTCTTTCATCTCCTTTTTCTTATCTTTTATCTTCTTTACCTCATATTTCATCTCCTTTGCCTCATTTTCCAGCTGGTTGATTTTGGCTTTCAAGACACCATTTTATTGTTTTAGTTCAAGTGCCTCTGTTTCCAGATGACTTATCTTAGTTTTTAAGTTCTTTTCCCAATTGTCTTCAGCCTCTCTTAATTGTGTTTTGAATTGCATTTTGAGTTCTTCCAAAGCCTGTATCCAATTTGTTGGAGTTTCTGATTTTTGCTTTGCTGATCCCTCCCCCTCTGTTTTGTTCCCTCTTTGCTCATTACCTGTGCAAAAGCTGTCTATTGTAATTTCTTTCTTCTTTTTCTGTTGTTTGCTCGGGTTTACCCCTTCTTTGCTCCCTGTATTTGTCTGTGCTCTTGCTCCACTCATTTTTTTGGGGGGGAGGTTGGTTTTGGATCTGTCAGTCTCCCCTCTTGGAGCTTTGTCAGATCTCTTGGTACAGTCTCTAGGGGAGGAATGTTAGCTTCCCTGTCCTCTGGAGGCTTTTGATCAGATTAAGTTCAACTGGGTTGGGCTGTATGTGCTCTGAGGCCAAAGACTCCTGGAAGGCTGGGCCGCCCAGGCTCTCTCCAGTTCTCTCTGGCTGCTTCTCCACTGTCCGCAAGGTTCCCCAGTTCCTTTGCCTGCCTCCTTGAACTCTGAGGAGTCCTGATGGGGTTATGTTCAACTAGATTGGTCTGGATGTACCCCGAGGCAATGGTGAGACTGGAGCCTGATGGAGGGACCCAGCCACCACCCCGGTCTCTCCCTGGCTCGGTGCCCAGCACCCCACTGCTCACAAGGTAGACCCTCCTAACCAGCACCTTTGCCTGCTCAGATGTTCCCAGCTGAGCCCTCTGGGTTAGGGGGAGGGGTCCTGGGACCTTCCCCCTGCCTTCCCCTTAAACCCGAGTATTCTTGGGTTCCAGCTTTTGGGGGGTGTACCTTTTAATTTGAGTCCAGAAGGAGGGTTCCCCACCTCTGTCCTGTTGCTCAGATTGAATTCTGGTGCCCTAGGAGCATTCAGTCTGTAATTGGTAAGGAAGGGTCTTCCGCGAGGTCTGAACTTTTGCAGTTTGAAATCTTGACTCCGACTCCTAAATGCATGGAATGTGGAGAAAGAGAAAAACCAATTCTTGTCCTCAAGAAGTCTATATTCTAAGGACAGACTGAATATTTAATTGATTTGATACATATTAGAAATATTTCCATTAATATTTGGATTAGTCTGTATGTAAATATAGAAATAATCTAAGAAATCAAGGCAGAGGAGTCAGTGGGTAGCTGAAATGCTTCTTATAGAGAATGGGATTTGAACTGAGAATTGACATAATCTGGGAAAATCAAGTGTTTGAGATGATAGTCTAAGGAATTCAGGGATGTAGGGTGCAGCCCACCAATGACAAATGAATGAGATTTGGATTATTATGTTTCAAAAATGGAGATAACTATTTAAACCAGTGTTGCTGGGTAGTAGAGTATGCATGGAGAAATAAAGTATAAAAGACTCAAGTAGTAGGAAAAAGGATGATTATAATAAAATTTAAAAGCACACAAAAGTCACTAGAATTCATTAAACAGGGGTGGTATGTCATGGTCAAAACATGCTTGGGGGGGGTAAGAATCTTCATATATGAGTAGAGAATAGATTGAAATAGGAAGAGCCTTGAGGCAGAAGGACCAATTGGAAGACTATTACAATACTCCAGAGGAGAGATGGAGTAGATCTGAACTAAATGTGTGATTGTGTGTGATTGGACAGAAGGGGATACATGTTAAAGGTGTTGTGAAGGTAAACTTGGCATTTAATATAGGGGTTGAGTGGCAGTGAGGAACAGAGGAAGACAATTAAATTGGAAACATGGATAGCTGGGAGGATGCTAGTTCACTCAAAAGTACTAGAGAAATTCTGAAAAAGAGAAAGTATAGGGGAAGATGGGAGGGTGGGGAAAAGAATATGTTTTATTTGGGCAAATGGGACATGCAATCATTATGTCACTGTAGTTTATGAAAGAGATATAGTCCAAATGGTAATTAGTAATGCAAGATCATAGCTCAGAGAAGAAACTAAAAATGGATTATAAATCTGGAAATTTGCTGCACAGAGATGATCATTGGACCCATGGGAGCTTATGAGTCCAGAAAAAGCATCTGGGAATATATATATATATATATGTGTATATATATATTTGCATGTAACTAAAGAGTAAAAGAAGAGTTTTCATTGTGGTATTGTGGTGGTTGTTTGTATGGGAAAGGATGATTTTGTTTCCTTGGTTGTTGTTTTTTTTTTTCCTGATTTGGATAAGAGCTCAGAGAGTCACTTATTTCCTCTTCTTACCAGTATATGGACTTATATGTTGACTGAGAGATTATCATCCTTTGAACTGGATTTATATTGGGAGAGAGGCCTCTTTCCATTCTGGCTTTCTCTCACTATCTTGGTCTAGTTGTCAATGTCCTTTTGTCTCTGTTTCTCTTTTTCTGATTCTCTATCTCTCTTCCTTTCACTCTTTCTGAGGATTGAGAGACTCCTATATTTTGAAATATTCTAGCTCTAGTTATTCTAATCTAACCAGGACTTCCAAGGTACCACATCTAAAAGGATGCCAGAAAAACTAGTTTACCTTATTAAGGGTGCTATCCCCACAAGTTTTAGTTTCTATTTCTGTTGAATATTCTGTGTCTATATCTTCATTCTTTCATTCACCTAAGCCCTATCCATCTCTTTTACTTGTACATGATTCTCTGCCTAATTGTATGTGTCAGTTAGAAATCATTAAAAGTAGGATTCTCATGCAAAGTAATTATCTTATTGTGTTAATTCACATTATGATGAATGATAGTTCACATATGTGTCTTTGAGGTATAATTTTCCCCAATGTGATCAACATTTGGGTTAATGCTGCATGCTTAATTAATTTACATTCCTCTTTTCCAGTGGCACCTGTGAGCTATAAGATGCAATAACTCAAGCTACACTATTACTAAACCTAAATATTCTCATGTTCATGAGATTTTTGGAAACGAACCTTATATATTAGAGTTTCATGAATTTAGAGCTGGAAGGGACCTTATACATAATTTTCTCCTACCTTGCTCTTTCATTTCAGATAAGGAATTCATAGTCCAAAGAGATAAAATACATGATCTAGATGAGCCCTAATACTCTGACTCCATATTGAAATCAGCTTTTCACAACATGAAAATATGTACTGCCTGATAGCACATATATATTGGGGGGGTAAAATAGAACATGGTTTACAAAATTTCAGAAAGCAATGATTAAAAGTTGTATCTATTTGTAATCTGGAAAAATATAATTAAAAAAACTGCTTATA
Source organism: Monodelphis domestica (assembly GCF_027887165.1). Lineage (NCBI taxonomy): Eukaryota > Metazoa > Chordata > Mammalia > Didelphimorphia > Didelphidae > Monodelphis > Monodelphis domestica. Next base: position 107,621,458 of record NC_077234.1, read on the forward strand.
TTGTATCATACCCCTGACCATTCTTTAGAAGAAATCAAACAATTAAAAATTGCATCATGCCTACAGTAGAATTTAAATTAGTAAAGCTGTATAAAAAGGAACTCTAGTTAGAAGGAACATGAACAAAGGATCAGAAGAAAGAAAATACATTTTCTGTTTTGACAATGATAGGTAGAAAAGTAGGAGTGAAATATATAAAAAATATATGAACTAAATATGGAAAGTAACTCTGGGCAGGTGTATTGAAGGCCTTGGATCCCAGACTATCAAGTTTGGACCTTTGTCAAGCAGTGGAAAACTATCAGATTTTTTTTGAATAAGAGAATGATATGATCAAAAGTGTGCTTTAAGAACAGCAACTTAGAAATAGGTCACTGGATAGACTAGAAGAGCAAAACCCTGTAGGAAGAGAGACAAATGAGGAGGCTATTATAGTAGTCTGCATTTCAAATACAACTAAGATTAGGAGAGAAACAATTAACTGAGGAAAAAATATTTTACATGAAGTTTTGCTGACAAAAGTCTTATTTTCAAGATACATAAGGAACTGATTAAAAAGTAAGGGGAAAAAAAGAGCCTTTGCCCATTTGATGAATGGCTAATGGATATAAAGAGGCAATTCTGAAGGGGAAAATAATCAAGCTCTGTAAAGATGAGCAAAAAACAAAAAACAAAAAACAAAAAACAAAAACCCAACAATTCTCCAGATCACTAATAATTAGAAGAATTCAAACCAAAGCAACTATGAGGTTCCATCTTATATTCTTCTGATGGGCCAAGTTGACCAAAAAAAAAATTGAAAATCACAAATACTAGGGTTGTAAGAAAACAGACTCATTAATATGCTGTTGATAAAGATGTGAGTTGGCAAATCCATTTTGGAAAGCAATTTAGAACTGTACACAGAAAGTTATTAAACTGTATATAGCCTTTGACCCCACAATGCCACTATTAAGCCTATCATCATAAAACTATCAAGGAAAGAGTATAAGATCTATGAAAAATATTTTAGCTGTTGTTTAGCAAGTATTTAGAAAATAAGAGGTTGATTATCAATTGGATAATGCACGAACAAATTATGGTATAATAATGAATTTAAATATTATTTCATTGTAATAAATAATGAATGGGAAATTTGGAAGAAAAAAAAAACCTTTTACAACCTAATGCACAATAAGCAGAACCTGGAGAACAATTTATGCAATTACAATATTTTGAAAATGAACAATTTTGAAAGACTTAAGAACTTTAATCAATGAAAAGATCTACTGTGATTTCAGAGGATTTACAATGAAGCATACTCTCTACCTCTTGGTAGAAAGTGGATTGATAATACAGAATGAGATATTTATTTTGATTGTGACACTTAAGGAATTCATTTCATTAGACAGTATTTGCTTTCTCCCCCCTTTTTTCAGTGTTTGTGGGTGGAAGTGTTAGAGAGAAAAATACATATGTAATTAAGTTAAAAAAAATTAAACGAATAGCCTGAGTTTGAGGTCTGAATGAAAGTGATAATCAGAGGAACATAAAATAAGAGATACATGTGAAAGATATTGAAGAAAAAAATCAATAATTTTGATGACTGATTCAATATGGAATTGAACTAGTGAGTAGATTTAGAACCTGGAGTCTTGGGAAATGGTGATTTTATGGATAGAAACAGAAGAATGAACTAAAAGCTCTTCATTCAGTATTTGTTATAAAAATCATTTTTAAAAGTTTTGTGCTCCAAATTCTTTTCCTCTCACCTATCTTCTCCCTCTTTCCCCCCTCAGAGACAATAATCAATCTGATATAGACTTTAAATGTGTAATTGTGTAAAACATTCTTCTATATTAGTAATTTTATGGAAGAGATCTCAAACAAAAAAAAGAAGAAAGTGAAATATAGTATGTTTTTATATGCATATGCATTCAGATTCCATCAGTTTTTTTTGGAGGCAGATGGAGATTTTCATCATGAATCTCTGAGATTGTCTAGGATCACTGTATTGCCAAGAATAACTAAGCCAGCAATTGTGAACCTTTTAGAGATGGAGTGCCGGTCCCCACCCCTACCTCACCCTCCAGATCAAATGCTGTGCCCACTTTCCCCAGAGACTGAGGGTCATGTCCCCACCTTACTCTCTGGCTTTACCTTACCCCAGAGAGGGGAGGGAGGAAGTCTTCCCTTTGGGGTAGTGGGAAGAGGGGATAAAGGCACATATGGAGAGGCAGAAGAGTGTGGCCCCAGGGCTCTGCTCCCCTCTAGCTATGTGCCATGCTATGAGCTCTGATTCCCTCAAACCTAGCTCTTCTCCAGCCCCATCACAGAAATCACCTTCATCACAAACTCAACAGGCTGCTGCCTCATGTGAGCCCCCCAATCCTCCGGCACCTTATCCCATACAGGGTAGGGAAGAAGCACTCCCATTTCACTGCTGGGCAGAGGGGTGGGAAAGAGGAGGAGAGGAAGAGCTCCACCTGAGTCCCTCTGGCTTTCTAGTAAGCAACTGTCACAGTGACTGTAGGTATGTCCATAGAGAGACTCTGCATGCCTTTTTTGGCACATGTGCCAGAGGTTTACCATCACAGAACTATGCCATTCACAGTTAGTCATTAAAAAAATATTGCAGTTATTTTGTACAATTTCTTCTGGTTCTGCTCATTTCATTTTATACGAGTTCATGTAAGTCCAAGTTTTACTGAAATCATCTTTCTTGTCATTTTTATAGTACCATAATATCCCATTAAATTCATTTACCACAAATTGTTTAGTTATTTCCTAATTGATGAACATCATCTCAATTTCCAATTCTTTGCTACCATTAAAGAGCTGCAATAAACATTTTTGTACAAATAGGTCTTTTTTCTCTTTTTTATGATCTTTTTGGGAGACAGATATAGTAGTGTTATTGCTGGCCAGTCATAGGGTGTGCATAGTTTAATGGCCCCTCCAAATTGCTCTCCAGAATGGTTAGATCAGATCACAACTCCACCAAGATAGTACAATAGTATAACCTAATTTTTCAACATCCACTCCAACATTTATAACTTTATTTTTGTCACATGGTATAAAGGGGGTACTTCAAAGTTATTTTAATATGCATTTTTCTCACCAAGACTTAGAGATGTGTTCATATGATTTTAATTGCTTCATCTGAAAATTGCCTGTTCTTATAAACTTTTTAATAAATTTGACTCAGTTCTCTACATAGTTGAGAAATGAGAACATCATAAAATGCTTGCTGTGAAAAAAATATTTTCCCAACTTTCTTCTTTCCATCTAATCTGGGTTGCATTGGTTTTGTTTCTACAAAACCTCTAGAATTTTAATATACTGAAATTTATCCATTTTATATACTAATGCTCTCTCTTTTTTGTTGGGTCATACATTCTTTCCTTATCCATAGATTTTACAGGTAAATCATTCTATACACTCCTAATTTGTTTATGACATCACACCTCATATAAAATTCCTGTATCCATATTTACCTTATATTTGTATTATATGAGCATGTATGGCATGAGATGTTGGTCTACCTCCAGTCTCTGCCATACTGTTTTCCAGATTTCTTAAAAGTTTTGTCAAATAGTAAGTTATTGTTCCAAAAGTTTGGATCTTTTGACTTATCAAACACTAAATATGGTCATTTAGTACTAGGTAATGTGTTCCTAATCTATTCTGTCCATTTACCACTCTGTCTGGTATTGCAAGACTAACTTATTGGTTTTTTTTTCTGTTTCAGACATGTTGATTTTGAAATATTAGTGTGGTAACATCCAGATGAACATACCTAATAAATACTTTGAAATGCAGTACTACTATCTGGAGATAAGGTCAGGATTGGATAGGGAAGAAGGAAATGAGAGAATAAACACTTATAGAGAACCTACTATTTGCAAGGCTTTATGGTAAACATTTTTACAAATATGATATCATTTGATGTTCACAACATTGTGAAGTAAATGCTATCATTATTGCACATAGAAGGGTAGTGATTAGAGTACTTTGCCTGGAATAAGATCAATTCATCATTATGCTGTTTTCTTCTCTTGAATCCTTAGCCCCCTTATAATAGCACTGATAAGTCCCAGAGAAACCTTACTCTTGGATCACGATAACATTTGCCTCCTTTGCTCCTGCAGAGGTGCTACTGAATAAAGTATTAAAAACAGGCCAGGGTTTTGACTGGGTCCACTGCAAATCTGTGTCACAGACAGTCAAACAGATCCTTAGTGCTGCTGGGCAATCCTAAATCTCCTTTGTCAAGTTATAATCCTACTCTCCACAGTGGCTCTTCCAAAGTCTTATATCTATACTCAAATATACTTATTTTCTCCATTCTCTCAGCCGAGAATTTTTCCTCATAATTTACAGAAAAATTGAGGTTATTTGTTGTGAATTCCCTTGGCATCACTCTTCTTCATTTCCTACCACTCAGATTCCTTCTGCTACTTTCTCCTTCTTCACCTTTCTTTCTTACATTAAGGACCTTACCCCTTAAACAGACTAACTCTTCTACTTGTTCAAGTGATATAATCCCATCCAGCCTCCTCCAACAGATTTATCTCTGCTTTCCATACTATTTAATTTATTTTTAATCTCTCCCTTTTTACTACCTCATTTCCCAATTCATACAAACAAGCCCTTATCTCCCCAACCTGAAAAAAACTCCCAATAATCTGCATTGAGCATTTCAATCCAATGTCATTTTGCATTTTTTTCTGTCCTTTGTAGGCTCGAAAAGACTATCTACAATTGCCTCTGCTTTCTTTCTTCTCAACCCCTTACAATTTGACTTCTGACTTTATCATTCTACCAAAACTAGATTCTCCAAAATAACTAATGATCTCTTAGTTGTCAAATCCAATGATCTTTTTTAAAAATTCTCATTCTTCTTGACCTCTTTTTAGTCCTTGACATTGTTAATCACTCTCTCCTACTTAATATTCTTTCCTCTTGAGGTTTTTAGGACACCACTCTCTTAGTTTTGCTCCTACCTATCTGACTACTCCTTTACTGTATCATTCTCCACATGATACTCTCTAACAGTAGGTATCTCTCTGGAATCTGTCCTATACCCTGTTTTCTTCTCCCTCTATACTACTTCAATTGATCTCATGAATTCCTATGAATTTAATTATCATCTCTAATTCAATGTTGATTCTTCGAACTATCCATCCTATCCCAGTCTATCTGTTGATTGTCAATCTTACATCTCCTACTGCCTTTCATGCATCTTGATCTAGATGTCTAGAACTCAATATCTCCATACTGGAATTTATTATCTTCATCCTGAGACTTTGCCTGCTTTGACTTATCCTATTATTTTAGAGGGCAAACTATCCACTGAGGTTCTCAGGTTCCCAACCCAGAAGTCATCCTGGATTTCTTACTATGTTTCATTACCCCCTATCCCATAGAGAAGCTGTTGGCAAAGCCTATTGATTTCACCTTAGCAATGTAAAATTGGTCCCCTTTTCTACTCTGACACTGCAAGCACTCTGGTGGAGGCTATCATCACATTGTTCTTAGATTACTGAAATCGCCTTATGGTAGGCCTGTCTGCCTTAAATCTCTCTCATTTCAAATACCTTTTCCATTCAGTCACAGATTTTCCTAAAGTTTAGGTTCAATCATGTTATCTTGATATTTGATAAATTCTTCTGGCTTCCTATTTTCTCCAGGGTAAATTCAAAATGCATTTTTTTTTTGTTTTTGAAAGTCCATAAAATCTATTCCCCTCTCACCTTTCCAATTTGTGCATATATTTTTCCTTGATTTGTATTCTTTGATCCAGTGACATTGGCCTCTTGGCTGATGCACATCCAAGTCTTGCATCTATGCATTATCTCTAGTTATCTTACAATGCTCTCCCTCCTCCCCTCTAACTATTGCTCTCTTTGTTTTCCTTTTCCCTAAATAAAATTGTATCTTCTACAAGAAAACATTTCTCAACCCCTCTTAATTTCAGTTCTTTATCTCTTTTAACCATTACCTATTTATCCTGTATAAAGTTTGCTTTCTACATATTTGTTTGCCATTTCCCTTACAATATGTTGCAAGTTCCAGGAGAGTTGAGACTGTCTTTTGTCTCCTTTTATATTCCCCATGCTTAGTATATCAACTTGTCACATGATAGGTGCTTAATAAATGTTTATTTAACTCATTGACATAAGTTTATATCCCTTATTAGATTTTTTTTTGCTAGCTGTTTGAGCAGAGGCAAGTCACCTCATCCTGTGCCTAGATGTTTGAGGTGGTTGTACTGGATGGCTACAAATGTTCCTTCTAACTAAATTTGTGATCGCATGATTCTGTGAGTTAGAACATTTATATCTTACACATTTTTACCTAAAGGACTTGTACTGTTTTGGAGGGGCATGAGTCATATATAACAAATCCATTCTTTCTATAACTTACTAGCTGATTTCCAAAAGCTCCTGCAGTCAAAAATGTGAATCTTTGAAAGCATATAGATGAACCTCTCTGAACTGTGGCTTATCTTTTGAAAGTGAACTTACATTTCATCTTTGGATTTGTCTGAAACAGAGAAAATATTTAATTAATATTTGTTTATTTGAAAAACCTGAGTATTTAAAACCAGTAAGAGAAGAAATCTAGAGTGAAAAGATGAATACTGACAAAATATTAGGGAATATCCCTATGCAGGGTGTCAGAAAAAGAAAACCTACTAAATGAAACAGAGGCAGATCTGTTAAAGAAGTAGGATCAGATGTATGCTACTACATCATCATGAAATCCAAGGAGAGCACGAAAACCAAATATCTTTAGTCTTACTTCCATCTGTGACTAGCATTCTGGCCAACTCTAACTCTAACCACAAACTTTGAACTTGTTTGAAATTCAGGCTCCATTTTAACTAATTTGGGGCCTCATTTAAAATATTAAAGTTGAAAAGATTCTTGATAAGCTTCTTTCTTCAAAAATGTCCATGGCTCAGTGTAACTAAATCTCTTGCACCTAGTTCTCCATATTAAATTCAAACCTGCATATCTTTCTGTGTATATTTTGCCTTGCAAATATGACAGCAATTGCACTAAGTGAAAGCCCATAAATTTCCATATATTTTATGTTCCAATTGGTCTTGACCATTAACATAATAAAGAGAAAAATTCTTAGGACACTTCTTAGGATTTTATATAGGCATTTGACAAATTTGTATAAATTTAGGTTGAAGTCTTGGCTGATTATTCAGACATTTCCCATATATTTCCTTTAGTCTTGTTAATAATAAATTGTACATGCTGCATCTCTAGGGTTTTTAGAATCAGATTTATGTTTTAATAGAAGCTATTTAAAAGGTTAACTTATAATTAGAGTCACACAAAATGGTTCCCCAGATACTCAAGGATCCTTCTATGTACCTCCCCCTTGGGATTAGGGACAATAAAAAGAAATATGAGCTAACCCAGAGGCACAAATCTATATGGTTTATAGAAGCTAGAGAGAGCTCACATATCAGCTTCATTCTAGGGTGCACTAGATTAGTACAAATAAGATTTTATCCAGTTCTTCAAAGCATTATATGGCTATCTATTAAGAAATGAGGATATTGTTCCAGAGGCTAAATATTGTTTTATATGGTTCTGTCATTCCAGGTGTATGATTTTCAAGTGACAAAAGCTAGGAATAGGAAGCACCATCAAAATAGAGCATTAATATACACTTTGTGGTGAATTCAAAACTAGATGAATTGATTGACTCGAAGAATGTTCATTAGTGATTCCATGTCAGCTGGGAAAGAAATCTCCAATCGAGTGGCCTAGGATCTGCACTGAGCACTGTGCTATTTAATTTATTTTTAACTTTTGATTTAGATAAAGTGATAGATGACAATATTACTAAATCTTAAAATGACATAACATAGAAAAGAGAACTGGAATCCTAAAAGATCTTAAGAGGCTAGAAAATTTCCCTTTGTCTAATAATATAAGAATTGAGGAAGGAAAAAAGAATTTATTATCACCTACACTGTGTCAGGCATTATATTAAGTGCTTTATAAATATTATCTTATTTAATCTGCATAACAACCCTGAGAGGTAGGTACTCTTATTATTACTGTTTTACAATTTTAAAATAATTGAGGCAAATAGAGGCTAAATAAGTTACCCAGAATCACAAGATAGTAAATTTCTAAGATCAGATTTGAATTCAGGTCTTTCTTCCTTATTCCAGGAGCATGCTCTATATATTGTACTACTTAGATGCCTTAAAGAAGTATAAATGTATTTTTATATTATAGGAAGAACATCTTTACTTTGGAATACAATATAGTTATACAAGAATTCATACCAAAAAGGCAGATATTTTAGTAGATTTCATGTTTAATATGCAGCAATAGTATAACATTATAGCCAAGAAAATATTAATGATAATTTGGGCTTCACTAAAAGAAATATTTCTTTGAGAAGTAGGAAAGGAAAATTTTATTTCCACTTTACATCTGCTGTCCTGACAGGTTACAGTTCCAAGAAATCAGAATGACACTACCAGGTTACACTAATCTTGTCAAAACTCATCCCCTTGCATCTACTCAAGCTTTGATTTATTCGAGTTTCGTCAACCACTTTTCTCCTCAGTTTAGAAGGCTGAAGGGTAGAATACCAAATTCCTCCCAATGTCTTCCTTTATAGAGGGCAAGAAATGGATTCTCAGAGCCTTCCACTTTACATCTGGTATCTAAATGGTTTCAAGTCATAGAACAAGATGTTCCCTGGTTCTACTCTGAACTCTCATTTTCTTGCCTCCTTTTCCATATTATTTCCTCCTTTATATTATAAGCTCCTTGAGGACAGGAACTACCTTTCTTATTAACTGTATCTCTATTAGAATTTAGCACAATGCCTGAAAAGGAGCAGTGCTTAATATATGTTTATTGGATTTGTTTGGATTGGATTGAAAGTCCTGCAATAGATTCCCAGCCATAACATACCTGAAACAGGTTTATTTTTTTAATTGATAAGTCAGAAAATATCAAGAGAAGAGTAATTAGTGAAGTGAAAGGCCATAAGTCTGGGTCCTAAGAATTGACAGAAGATCTATGAGTGGAAAAGTGATTATACTTGTTCAATTTAACCACACTGAACAAAACCAAGAGCACTATGTGAAAGTTGCAGAAGTAAATTAAGACTGTATATATTTTAAAAGCATCTTAACAATCAGAATTGTCCAAAAGTGAAGATTGCTCTCAGAAGGTATGGAGACCCTACTCACTAAAGGTTTTTAAACAAATTCAGTATAACCACTTTTTAAATGATTGCAATGAGAATTCTTTGTGGGACAATTAGTTGAATTAGATGGTTGCTGAAGTCCCTTCCAAATCTAAAATTCTATGATTCTTTATGTCTTTTGCCTTGATTCAGGGAAATCAATGTATTTCCTGGGCATTCTCTGTCATGCAATTTTTGATACCCCTGGAAGATTACTAGGATGAGATGCAGAAATTCCTTTATAAATTTGGGAAAATTACAGTACAAACATCTCATTAACTAATATATATTTCACTTGGCTTTTATTGAATAAAGGTCTAATTGCCGCATGTCCAAATTTGTTTAATCATTTTTGGTCATATCCAACTTTTCATGATCCCCCTTTTGGGGTTTCTTTGGCAAAGATACTATAATGATTTGCCATTTCCTTCTCCAGTTCATTTTATAGATGGGGAAACTCATGTAAACAAGATTAAGTGACTTGACCAGGGTCACACAGCTAGTATTTGTCTGAGGTTAGATTTAAAATCATGATCCCTTGACCCCAGCATCAGCACTCTATACACTGTGCCACATAGATACACTATTCAAATTTAGCCTATGTCTACCTGACCCCTTTTTGGGAAAAAAGGTATTTTGTTTATATCAAGGGGACCCTAGTATTTGTGTGTGTGTGTGTGTGTGTGTGTGTGTGTGTGTGTGTGTGTGTGTGTGTGTGTGAGAGAGAGAGAGAGAGAGAGAGAGAGAGAGAGAGAGAGAGAGAGAGAGAGAGAGAGAGATGGTCTCTTTAGCTGGTCAGTCTAGTGAAATCTATGAATTTCTCAGAATCATGTTTTTAAAAGGATAATATAAAATCCATAGGCTTATAAATGAAACCTATTATACTGAAATCTAGTCATCTAAACATATTAAAAGGCAGCTCACATACACTAGTTTAAGAATCCCTAATCTAGACTTAATATCAGTAAAAGGACTGAGATTGTATCCAACATGCTCTTTTAAAAAATCTTCTTTATGGTAAATACTTGAGAAGTCCCCAGATCTCTTTTTCTAAATGAATAGAAGATCTCCAGCAATGTCATAAAAATGCAGACTGATTGGCATGCATTACGGAAAGCAGCAGAGCAGCTGCTGTTCACGGGGACTGTGTACAGGAATCTATTTTACAGCCTGGGTGACAGCACACTCAGAATTTCTGTTATGAAATTGTCTGAGATTTCTCAAACCCCCAAGGACTATTAAATAAGGTTTTCATACCTAGGCTCATGGAGAATGAACCATATGGTTCTGATACTAGACCTTTGCCTGGAGAAGCAGTTGTCTTTACTTCCATGATAGCTTTGGTAGGATGGAGTGTCTGTAAGTGTGGATATGTATCATCCAAAAAAATACGACTCATTGGATCCACTGCTTAAGAAACCTGAAAGGCCACAAGAGAGGAACAGAGGATTCATAATGTTCTTGGTAGATTCCCTGAGAAAAAATAGATATTAAAAAGAGAGAGTAGAATATTTTTTTAATCTGATCTGTGGTTTCAGAGAGAGAAACTTCAACAAAGAGAAAAGCTTTTCAAGATATTAAACTTGTTTATCTTGTTGTCTGACTAACTTGTCTTTGTTTATCCTTATCAACATTATCTGTCTTACAGGGTAAGGGGCAGAGGGCTTATTTCTCTGTGCATCATTCTCATATAGGCTGGCATAAAGCCATGTGTAAATATATACCTAATGCTTTTTGATGGAGAGGTGAGATGAAAAAAGAAGAAAGTGGTAGGAGCCAAACAGGGACTAAGGAGACAGAAAGGAATAAATCCTGGAACAGGTAAGTTCAGAGGACCATTTTACATGGTAATTATTCAGTTTAAGACACAAATGATAGAATGATCTGAAGTACTGTTTCTATAGTTTATTTATCTTGCTCAGTGTCTTCTCTATTCAGAAGTTAATAAATGACATTCAACTATGAGGATTTTATGGAAATCACTTTAACAACATATATGAAAAGGATGTGTTCTGTTTTTTAAGTTAAATTTATTTATTTAATTAATTTAGAATAATTTTCCATAATTACATGATTCATGTACTTTCCCTCTCCTCCTCCCACCTCCCTTCTGTAGCCAATGAGCAATTCCACTGGGTTATTATATGTGTCATTGATCAAGACCTTTTTCCATGTTATTGATATTTGGACTAGGGTGATCATTTAGAGTCTATAATATGTTCTGTTTTTGAAAAAAACTAAAAACCAAATTTCCAAAATAATTTGAGATAATTTTTATGTTTAAAAAATTGTCCTACCCTATAAATTAACAATGTAATTAAAAAAATAGGGATATCTTCTCCAAATGAAAGCAGACAAGAATCAGTGGTCACAGTGGTGATGATGATAGTGATAGTGGTGTTGGTGGAGGCAGTGACATTTTTATATCATTTTATGGTATGCAAAGAACTGGCATAGATAACTGCTAAAAAGAGCCTAATGTTAGACTATCTTCATAGCACATGAGAGTTCTAGTTATGGGAAATAATATTCACTTTATTTTCTCTATAATACAAGTCACATCTACAGTATTGTTTTCCGTTCTTAGCACCATATATTTTTATTCGTAGAAACATTGATTCTAAGATTTGGAAAGGCATTCAGATTTCATCTTTGTTGTCTTTCAGCCATCTCAGTCATATCCTACTCTTTGTGACCCCATTTTAGGGTTTTTATTAGCAAAGATACTAGAGTAGTTTGCCATTTCCTTCTCCAGCTTGTTTTACTGATGAGCAACTGAAGTAAACAATGTTAAGTGACTTGCCCAGGGTGTCTGAGGCTGGATTTGAACTCAAGAAGATGTGGCACCTAGCTATCCTAGATATCACTTAGATCAACATAAATAGGAATTCCCTGATCATAATCTCTGACAAGTGATTATTCAACCTCTATTTCAAAATCTCCAGTGACAAGGAACTCACTACTTTGAAAAAGCCAATGCTCATTTTGGTCAGCTTATTATTTGTACAGCTTTCCTTGAACTCAGGCAAAACCTTTCCCCCCCTATAACTTTCATTCACTTGTCCTACTTTTCCCCTCTGTCACTAAGTAGGATAAATCAAAACGTTTTCCCACATGAATTTCCTTCAAATACCTAAAGTTAGGGATTATTCTGCCCATTAACTTTTCTCCTTTTTAGGAAAACATTTATGTTTTCTCCAGCTGATCCCTTCATATGTCCTGTTTTCCAGATAATCTGACTATTCTGGTAATCATGTTGTATATTTAATCTAGCTTATCAAAGTCTTTCCTAAAATGTACCCAAATGTAAATGCAATATACCAGGTGGTGTCTGACCAACCCCAGAGTAGAGTAGGACTATCCCCTTTCTTTTTCAAGACACTATACTTCACCTATTGCATTTTAAAGCAGACTAAATTCTTTTGCTTTGTTTTTCCCAGAGCCATAAAATAATTTTGCCTTTAACTGCATTTGCAATTAAATAAACTTCCAGGTTAGGCACATTAACAAACCAAAATTCACCCAGAGAAAGTTTACTAAAATAATGAGAGATCTTGAGAACCACAAACTCTCCTATTTGAGTCAACCATTCAGTGCTCTACTATACCTTTCCTTCATTTCTGCTCCTCAAGTACTGCGAAATATTTGAATTTCATCATCTACCTTTTCTCAATATTCTTTTTTTATTTTCTTATATTGAAGAATTTTACTATATCATTGAATTGGTGGGAATGTTCCTGCTGATGGTGCTACCCTTATAGAGTAGCCCATCTTATTCAAATTATGTTCAGTTAATCCTGAAAGTTTAATATAGGATTCAGAAAGAGGTGCTATTTAATATCTTAAGGGGAAACTTACAGGCTGACTCTTCTTAAGGGCTGGTTCTTGTGGATAGTAGCTTTAGAGGCTAAGCAAAAAAGAAGAGCTCAGGGTGCTGCTATTGCTCTCTGAGCCTCTAGGTCCTGGGCTGACTCCCTCCTGGTCTGAGATGAGGTAAAGGTCAAAGTGGTAGAAATGTTTTACATATATGCCATGTATAGGATGTATACTGGGAGAGAAAAGTGACCTAACCATTAAGAGGTGATAACAACAAGGATCTAAAAAGAAGTAAGTAGAAATTATTTTCTCTCAGAAACCTGCTTTCAGTTCTACTTTTCCCCACTTTCTTCTATTTTCCTTTTCCCTAATTTCTAAATTTCTCTGATCCCTTCAGTATTAGATGTCCCTTTCATTCAATCATATATTTTTCTTGCCTTGTGATCCTCCATTGCCTTTTGCAATCATTGAATTAACACCCTTTCCTTTTCCACTTTTTTTACATGATCTTTAATACTATCATATGCAGCCTTAAATTATACTTAATAGTTTAGCAATGAGAGAGGATAGCCAAAGAGTTTTTTAAACTGACCCTTTTTTAATGGGACATTACAGTTTATGGGGACAGTTTAATGGCACAAACCCCAGTTTTAAGATAAGGAGACAGACAATGAATTCAAGTGTTTTTCTACATACAGTAATTCTAGTATTTTTAAACAAATATTATTCTCTCTGTCCATTGTTGAGGCATTTCCAGTTGATAGAATCCACGAGACTTTTCACTGTGATGGAAAAATGAAACAAATCTTTGAGAGCCCAGGATCATCGTCACATTACAATGAGGTGATAAAGTCAGTTGGGAAGGATAATTTTGAAAATTTCGTTTAGGAATGGCAAAGTACCTGGAGCTGGTTGGGTGATTTCTGTAGGGAAAAGGAAGTGTTGCCTACTTCTGTCATGATTTTGGTCACTCTAAACTAGTTCTGGTTTGATTTGTTGTTGGTGCACATGATATATCCTTCTTCACTAATTCTACCTTGTACAGTTCACTGTATGTAAGGACTAAATGAATGGCTATTTAAAGGTAGAATGAGGTTAAGACTAAAATATTTCTGGAATCAGTCAAAGTAAAAGTCATTCAATATATCATAAATCTTATACTTTTTTTCTTAAAGGTCATTCCAGAGAATCACAATGTTTGGACTGGAAGGTAGCACAGTGACCATGTGTTCCTGTATTGCATATCTGCATAGAAATCCATTCTACAATTCACCAAACAATTATTCATACCACTTCTGCTTACTTTATACATGTAACACATGGCTTAGCACATCTGAAATTATCACTCGATCAATGTTTATTAAGTGCCTACAACATTCTGGGGGCTACATTATGTTCTAGGGATACAAAAAAGAAGAAAATGCAGTCATTGCCTTCATGGAGTTTACTCTCTGAAAGGAAAGATAATATGTATGAATATAGAAAATAAGTCACATGTAGGATAAATAAGAAACAATTTACAGGGCAAAAGAATAAAGAGAAATTAAGGAAGGCTTCCTGGGGTGAGGGGGGAAATGGGATCTTAGTTAAGACTCAAAGGAATCCAGATAAAATAATAGGTAGAGTTGATGAGAGAAGCATCAGAAACAGCAAGAGAAAATGTCTAGAACCAAGAGATTGGGTGTTTTGTCCTTGAAAGAGCCACGAGGCAAGTGTCACTGGATTGTAGAGTATATATCAAGGGGTAGGGTATAAGAAGATTGGAAAAGGAGGAGCAAGCCCAGGCAGAGTAAAGAGAGAGCCAAAGCCTGGAGTCAAGAAAATGTGAGTTAAAATCTCATCTGGGGCATTTATTAACTGTGTGATTCTGTTTTCCTCAGTTTCCTCATGTGTAAATTGAGTCAAAGGAGGAAATGGCAAACCAAACCAGTATCTTTACCAAGAAAATCCCAAATTGGGTCACAAAGAATGTGGATGACTAACTAACTAAACAGCAACAACACAAAAGCAAAGGACTACATTCTGCAGGGCTATGAATGAAAAACAGTTTTGTATTGATTCTGAAGTTTAATATGGAGCCATTTTAGTTGATTGAGTAGGAATGTGACATGGTTGTACCTGTAGGAAAATCACTCAAATCATTGAATGGAGGATGGATTTGAATGGACATACTTAAGAGCAGACTATTGCAATAGTCTTACAAACAAGGTAACACAGCACAAACCACTCACAATAGCCTATAATCAACCAGGAAAGTGATATTCCTTTTTCTTTCCAAGTCCCTTCTTCCTCTCAGACACTTTCATGGTTCTCCATACTCAAAACTTCTTTGGGATTTGAACTTGCTAAATTTAGCAAATTATAGCAAATATAGAGAAATGAACTGATGGCTAATAGATATTCAACTGTATCTCTTCAGACAGTCCTACTTCTTCCTCAAACCTTCCTGCTAAACAACAACAACAATAAAAACTGATATACATGTTTCTAGGTTCATAGTATAACCCTAGGAGTTAACACTTCTCTGGAAGAGAATAGTGCATTTGCCGTTAATAATGGAGAATAAAACTCTCAAAGTGAGGGGAAAGAAAGGTCTGACTAGTTGGAATAAATCATAGTGATAGTGATGGCCATGTGCTTCTCCTCCCCAGGAATCAGATTCACTCTCTGCAAACTGAAGTCTTAGAAATATGTATATTGCATAAAATAGGATATGCTTCAATTGCCTAGAGAATAGGTTATTTTATATAAGTTTTACAAATACATTGAGTACAAAAAACTTACCAGAGCGAAAACACATTTTTTTTTAGATTGTCCTATCCCAAGGTAGTACCCAGGGATCTGGTAAATAAAAACAGCATTCTTTCTCTTAGGAATAAAAACTTCAGGCAATCATCCAGATGCTTTACTTCCACAATGAAAATGCCGATATCAGATATACATTCAGTTCAATTAAAGAAATAAATGATTAAGGACCTACTATGTACAAAGCATCATACTGAGCTGGGCATTAGGCACACATAAGTGACAAAACAACTGTTCTTGATATATCTTGCTGAGAATCTATAATTCTATCCCTGGAGTATTCTAGTCCTATTTATTAACAACCAAGCTGAACAACACAGCCCAGAATTCCACACGTCACAACCTGGTGAGACATTATGCTCAGGCAAAATATAAATCAGGCTTAAGGATGTTAATGTGTTTATATCCCCCATGGTATAGTTTTAAGTGTATAAATATTTTTCAGAGGACAGAGTATGTTGAACCTATGGGAAAATTCTGGGTTGGCAATATATGTGTGTATTTATAGATTTCTATTTATATACCAATATTATATGTATATTATGCATAAACACAAATAGCTGTAATATTATGTACATTGCAATTGTGTCATGGTAATTTGTAAATATACATATATTTGTATACACATATATGTATATATGTTTACTTATAAATGTATATCCACACATATGTGTTTGTATTTTTCTTATGCTGATTCTCCTATTGTCTGATTTTCAATTCACCTGTATGAAAAGGATGGATCCTATTGCCCCCTTAACAGGGAATGTGGTGATATGAAACCTCTTCCTTTAAAGGGATAGCCTGTCTCATTTAATGCCAGGTCTCCAAAGGGAAAACATCGTGTAACT
Source organism: Monodelphis domestica (assembly GCF_027887165.1). Classification (NCBI taxonomy): domain Eukaryota; kingdom Metazoa; phylum Chordata; class Mammalia; order Didelphimorphia; family Didelphidae; genus Monodelphis; species Monodelphis domestica. The sequence goes on from NC_077234.1 coordinate 107,638,146, forward strand.
CCTACTTGAGTCTCTGAAGCAGCATCTGTCACAAAACATCACAAGGTACTTTCAAGCATGCGAAGCAGGTTGTGATGATGATCCTTTTTGGCAATGGCATTGCTCGAAAAGGTTGCAGCTGAGTCACTTGCTGTGCTGGGAAGTTTAAAGATATTTCTGCAGAGAAGAGGCAGTTGTTCAGAATTTTTAATACTCTTTGTAAAAATGTAACCCTTAATTAAAAAAAAATCCCTCCTATATATGTATTTATCTTCAATCAACTTCAGTGGCTAAAAAGGAATTAGACATATAGGGTAATGACAAGAGACCAGGACCCTGGAACTGAAGTCAGAAGATCTTATGGGCTGGAGTCACTCATAGGGTCCATCACTTATTCTCCTGGCAAACTCAGTTCCTTCTTCTTTAAAATGGAGATGATAATACTGCCATCATCCCAATCAAATTCAGTGTTTTGAGTGGAGAACTTAAAAAAAAAGAAACAAACAAACAAAAGAAAGGGAAGTAAATGGGTTTTATTGCTCCAAGCTTTGTTGTTGTGTGATTGTTACCTAATTTCTTTAAGTCTCAGTTTCCTAATCAATAAATGGAAATATGAATATTTATACTGTCTACTCCAGACATCCCCAGATTGTAAAGGGCTATATAATCTAGCAATCAATCATTCATTATTTTTAACATCTACTGTAAGTTGGATATTAGAAATAGGAAGACTAAAGAAGAGCAGTGGCAACTTCAAGCATTCTAATATGAGATATTATTACTATGTTTGCTTTGTGTATTTTAAGTGTATACAAAACAGACCCAAAAAATAAATAACCTGTAGAAATGTGTACTTGATTTAAAATGTCCATAACTTTCTTGGCCTTCTGATATTCTTATATAGACTGTGAAAAGTTCCATCATTCAACAAAGATTTATTCAGTCTACTACATGTAAGACATAGTATTACATGGCAAGGAAATGCCCCAAAAGGCTAAAATAGCCCCCACTGCCAAAGAATTTACAATTTAAGGCTTCACAAATAGCATATTATTTGAATAATGTCAAAATTTCTTAAATACTTTTCACTTTTTTGTGTTCAGACCCTCAAAATAACCCACCATTCTCCTTTCCTGGTTCTAACAGGAAGTAGCAGCTATATTACAGGGTCAAAATACATTTTGTTTCATAATATATTCACTCATGAAACAATATGTGAATGTATTTAGAACATTAAAATGTTACTCATTGGAGACCATTTTACTCCATAAGAACTTTTTTCCCAAAATATCATGAGATCTTATGAAGTAAATGTCTGTAATGTTCACAGAGGATCCATTTTTGAATATCCACACAAAAACATTGATATATACATATCCACTTTCATGAACCCAGGGGGAAAAAACCCTGTGCTAAATAGTTTCCACAATCCTTTTTAGTTCTAAATTTTAACTATTTAGGGAGAACAATAATGTCTCACTTCTGGAATTATTCAATTCAAACGTTGGGAAGGGAAAAGCCAAAAGACTAAGGCATATATTGTGACATATAAGCTCTATGTTCCATTGCAACTCCAAATTCTATGATTTTACCTAAATAATACTATGGTCATATCATTCTAAAGACTGGATTAGGTGATAGTAAAGAAGGGATGGAGAAAATCTGAAATGCAAAATGTCAGGAAAAAACTGCCCAAATTTTATTCTAAATGTAATTGGAAAAAAAATTCAATGAAAAAAGAAATGGAAAAGGCAATAATGATTAACCTAAAGAAGTGCTTTGTTGAAATAGTTAATGTCTGAGCATTAATTTGAATATCTTTAAGAGAGCCACTCTGAGGTATCACTACCTGTAGAATGAAGGAGTAGGGGCAAAAAGTATCTCACTTTCTCACATATTTTAGGCAGCATGTCTCTGCATGCTAGTTTTAAAGCTATTCTGCTTGTCAATTTCTCCTTCTGAACATAACCATTCTCATCTGTGAATTTAAAAAAGAAACCTATAATGGCCTTTTAAAAAAAATTCTTTCTTTTCTTCTTTATTTTTTACCACAATTAGATCATACCTCCCACATTAAAAAAAGTAAGGAAAATGAAAAGAGAGAAACTATTTCTTGAAATAATAGCTAATAAGTTGGTACTTAGTAGTAATTTAAGGTATGCAAAATGCTTTCAAAATATTATCTTATTTGGAACTAATGATTTAAAAGGTGATCCACCATCATAGAATGAACTGACAAAGTCAGAATATAGATCAAATGATATCATTCTTCCCTTTATTTCCTCCACAATTTTTCTCTAATGGAAATAATATGTTGTTTCAGAATAAACATGGAAAAATATAGTGTATTATAACATATACATAACCTATATTATATTATCCACCATCTTGGATGTTAAATTTATTTGTGGTTGGACTTTGAATGTATTATTAATTAGGTGGTTGCCAGGGACTTAATTTCAAAATCCCAAAATGAATTACTAAAGTAAATGGAATTTATGGTAGTTTATTTACTATATTTACAATAGAAGGAAGATATTAAGGGGAGAGAGAGAGAGGGGGGGGGAGGAAGAGAGGGGGGGAGAGGGAGAGAGGGAGAGAGAGAGTTAGAATCTCTAAACCCCAGCCAGGGGAAGAGTCTCAAGAAGATGGGCCTTTCCTGGAGGCTTCACACCTCTAGAAAGGTGGGGTCACTAAGTCAGCTTTTCACTCAACAACAGTGACAGTCTAAAAGAAGTCTCAGTGTATGTATTCCGGTTGCTTCTCAAGGGTCTCTTTTCCAGTCACTCCTCCGAGTCAGTGCCCAAATAAAATCCGAATGTATGATCCACATCCAAATGATCTGAATGCCTAAATGATCTCCTTCTGCCTTTTGGTCCTCTTTTTAAAGGTCTTTTTCTCTTGTGTTACCTCCCCTAAATTTCACATCTGTGAATCACAGAATACACTTTTCTCCAGGACTGCCCACTCTTTAGTTCTCACCTTCTTTGGTTAGATTATATCTTTTTGGGTTACTTAACACCTCTTTTTTTTAAGTTCACCTTTTGTAGTTACTTAACAGCCTTTTGTGGTTAATTCACCTTTTGTAGTTACTTAACACCTTTTTTTAGTTAAAATCTAAAAATAGAATGTAGCTTATAATTCTAGCTTCACTATGAAGGAAGAGCTAAGTACCTTCATTGTTATAATCAGTAGATTACAATTTTATCTTTACAATAAAGAAAGAGTTAAATATCTTTATTGTTACAATCAGGAGATAGCTAAATCCAATCTTCACATGGGGAAGAATGGGAGAGGGGAAAAGAACATGAACTGAAAATGTCAGAAAACAGTTATTTACAAATCTTTGATATATAACCTGGAAAAAATTAAAAATTAAATTACAATTTTTTAAAATGGAAGGTTCTAAGCTCTCTTTCCTTAATAAAAGAGTTAGTTGTCTACATAAAAAGCTTACTTGGGCTCAAATCAGTGCCACTTCTGTTTTTTTTTTTGTATGATCAAAACCAAGAACAGGACACAAAAGCCTTCCACCATAGCAGGTATATGTGTCACCATGAATGTTATTATGAATCATTGTCAAAGAAATCATGAACCCATGCTTTAGGAAAGACAGGTTATGAATGAGACTTCATTTACTGTAAAAAATAATGGTAGATGTGATTTAAAAGGGAGATAAGACACATTAATAGCTTTTACCACCTCTTGTCTAGTCCTTTAAACTGGTATGGTTAAATCCTAGGTAATTTAATGAGGTAATAATGAAGATGAAGTATCTTTTGAAACTCAGCATTAGGTTTCAATTTCCCCTTTGATTTTAGCAAAGGAAAAATAGCAGCTGAGGTCCATGTTAGGTTAAAAGTTTCTTCTAGTTTTTTTAGTGTGGAATACTAGCACAGTGCAAATAAAATATTAGAAAGGTATTGTGGCTTCACAGAGATAAAGAGTCACAGGAATATAGATTAAAGTTATACTTCTGTCCCATACAGATTTTATGACCCTGGGAAAGTCAACCTCTTAATGCCATAAGCAACTTTCTAAGATTCTATTTTGCAGAGAAATTGTCCATCTGTATGAACAGATGAAATTTCACACAGGAGACACTTTACAATGAGAAGATCACAGGCCTGCTAACAACAACGAAAAACATAAAGACCTTCTAACATTACAACACCCCAGGATTTTAACAGGAAGGATATACATATTATTGTAATTCTCCTAAATAAAGGGAAAACTTGACCAACAATGGAGAACAATAGAAAAATGTGAACATATAATTTGACACTCTGGACCCTAGTTTCTCATAAGAATGTATATAACCTGACATCTTAAAATTGTCATTTTCTTTATTTGTAAAAAAATGGAGATACTATTCCTAGCATTATCTGGCTTGAAGTATCATTATAAGAAAAAAATGAGCTTAAAATCACTACCTAAATGTAAATGTAAATGCACATGAGTCAGGTTTTTCAAAGACATAAATAGTGCACTTTACTTAGATGTTAGGGGCAATTTAAAAAAAAAAGAAGAAGTTTCATGATATTTTTAGGGAAGGATATAGAAGAAAAGGAAAAAAAAAACTTATTCTCAGAAGACAATGCTGACTAGGGAAGAACATAGACCAAAAGAAGTTATCATAGGGAGAAATAATTCAAGTACATCAGCTTAACAAGACCTGGAGCATGCTAATGGAGGAAAAAAGAATCTTGGTTTACAGAAAGTATGGGATATGATAAATCCCTAAGCCATGAATAATTCTGATTCATTGGCTAAAGCTTAGTGTTCTACAGTTTATCTCTTGAATACCTAGATGTATATAATATGCATTCACACTATATGCCAGGAAGATGATTGGAGCAGAATAAACAGGATATCTCTTGTGGGTGTCAACATGCAGATATAGATGTGACTATTAGTTCAATAAAGTGAGCTGAGAAGAATTCAGGGTGCCATCTGAGAAATTATCTAAAAAAATTAGCCCCTTGTCAGAAGAATGTAGTATAGAAAGGTCATATGTCTATATGTATATATCATATATGTATACATATATATGTCTAAGTATGTGTGGTATGTATTTTGCCATTTAACTTCATGATGAAAAGTCATCCATGACCATTTTCTTTGTGCCATATTTTGAGGAATAGTATAAAAAGTTAGACTTGTGGATGAGAAATCATCCATTTTATAATTACAAAAAATAAAACAAACAACATAAAACCAATATATTGGACTAGGGCCAGCATTAAGGAGCCAACAATTGTAAATATTTGTATAATTGGGCATAACGAAGAAGTTATCATTTTTTTTATCCTTCTCAAGGTAATTTGTATAGGAGTGCTGTCCATCTGTTTCCAAGAGTTGTTTCCTAAGTTTGAGGATCAGTGATTTCTTTTGATTTGTTTAATGGACTCCATTTGACATAGTCAAATACATGTCTCGATTATTACACTACATTTGCATTTCTATATGCCTCTATACTAGATGTGTGTTTAAAGATAGTTATGTGTCTGTTCTCAGAATGCCCAGTAAATTGTTCAGAAAGAATCACTATTCACCTTGCCAAAACTCTGAAAAAGCAGTAATGATCAATTTTGGCTGTAAATCAAAGTTAAGGGTTAGTGGAAGCTGAGTTTGAAATTAAGACCAGTGAATCTAGGTGAACAGTGCTGAAAGATTCATTTTTGGTGTCTAAATAGAAATTCTCTTTTCTGAATTAAATTATTTTGTAGTCTATAGAGTTTTTAGAGAGAAGCCAATGGCATAAAAAAAGGCCCCAGAAATGGCAAGCTATGAAGAACCAGTCATGCCACAAATAAGAATGCAAATTATGGACCTCTGGAGACCATCAAATTTTGATCTTAAAGTGATTTTTACATTTATTTGAGGAAATGTTTTTCTTACTTATAAAGAAAGAGGCTGGTAAGATTTCTTCCCATTTCTTCCTGTTCTAAAAATTAAATTCACATATTTTACCACTTATTTTTCCTGTAACTAAGTTATGTACTTTTATTTGCATGGCTCTTGTCATGGTGTAATATGCTTTTAAATTCTTCCATCTCATGATTAGATGGCAAGATATTAGAGAAAAGAAATCTCTGTTTAATTACTTTGTTTCATATAACTGAGCAATAGACCTTAATCAGATGTACATGTTAAAATGAAAAAAGAGAGGAGAAGAGTAATGAGAAAGAGGACACTCCTCATCATATGGCACCTATCATAGCTCTTCACATCAAGAAGAAACTACGTCAGAATTTGTTGAATGAGTTCAAATATGTTTGAAAGCAGTTATAGAGTTTGACTGAAAGAAACATTTCATTATGACGAAAAGAGTTTAAATGATTATGTGTAGTCAAAGATCATATATTTATAGAATAAACTATACTATGTTATTGTTAATGCTACAGTATTAGCATTGGGGTCATTTATTGCCCCAATACATAAACATTTATAGAATACATTCATTTGAGAGGACATGACAAAGAAATGGATAGAACTATTGCAAAAGAATTGCACAATTCTTTATAACGAAATAACTTTACTCAACTTGGTGCTATGGTGGGTTCTGTCCCCATATTTATAGTTATTCAAATGTTAAGAGAAAAGGAGAAATAAGTGGAAGGAGAACTATAAGAAATTGCTTTAATAAAAAAGATTGTGTTCTGGAATTGGATATCTGTCAAAAAGAAGCTGGATGTGCAGAAGTGTGTATAACAGGAGGTAGAGTCAAGATGGCGACTTAGAGGCAGTGAAAGTTCAGACCTCTGAAGGCTTTTCCAAACTGATTAATTTCATTTTTTGTGTGTTCAAATAAATGTTTTTAATTAACCATTAATATTTTAATTTAAGATATATTACGGGTCAGTGATACAATGGAATTGGAATTGATAATATCCTCGGATCTTTTAGGAAAGTATTTTTTTCTTATGATGTTACATCTGGTCATATGAGGGGCCTAGTCTTTTGGGTTCCCAGAAATTTCTCTATAATTTCATCTAGAAACATTAAAAATAATTTCAGTAATTAGGGAAACAATATTTACAACAACCATAATTATGTAATGTAAATACCACTAAAATAAAAAGCAGAGGAACTCATATTAATTGCAATGACTAATCATAGTTGAAAGATGAAATGTATTTCCCAGTTTTGGGCAAAGAGAGGGGAATATGGGAACAAGTTGTTATCTGCTTTGTCAGACATGGTCCTTTGGTCAGTTGTCATTCAGTTGCTTCAGCCACTCTGACTCTTCTGGACACCATTTTCGGTTTTCTTAGTGAAGGTCCTAGAGTGGTGTGCCATTTTCTTCTTCAATTCTTTTTACAGATAAGGAAATGGAGGCAAACAAAAATTAAATGAGTTGCCTAGGGTCACACCGCTTATAAGCCACTGTGGCTCCTAGTTCTTTGACTACTTAGTTTACTTGTTTCCTTTCTTACAGTGGATGGTTTAATGGAGTGGGTGAGGCATGATTTATTGGGAGATATTGCTCAGCCCTAGGCTAGGGTTCCCTCTCTGTTGGATAGGGGACAGACTGGTCCTTGAGAGCAAGAGAGTGGGGGATAGCTTTGTTTCTACTGCTATTCCTTCCACAAAAATCTGCTACCTTCTTCCTTTTGTCTAATCTAAATCATAAACGCCTATGACAATAATTACTCATTTCTACAACCTTTCATGGTTTGTAAGAGTGTTTTCTTCACAGGAATACTATGAAGTAGGTAGCCTCTGTAAGATTATATTTTTATAAAAGGCCAAAAGGCAATAATAACATTTTAAATAAAGATAATGTTAACCCATGGAGGTAGGGTGGTGGGATGAATTTAGTCTAAAAGGTACCACTTAAACATTAAAGAGGTGCTTAGTTTAAAGTCTCTGCTACTAGATTTGCATTCCTAGAGATAACACTCTTCTAATCTGACTTCTGACCTCATTATTCCATTGACACTCCTTTTTCCAAAGTTACTAATGATCTGCTAGTTACCAAACCTAATGGCCTTTTTTTTTACCTTTTAAACATTTTTTCTTAATTTGGTCAAATTCAAACATTATTTATTGGAAACAAAGATCATTTTCTTTTCCTCTGCCCTCCTCCTGCCACCCCTCCCATAGCAAACACCCTATTTTTGTAAATATTCATCCATATCACATAGATTGGCATATTTATTGCCATATAATTGGACAAAGAAGTTTTTAGTGATTGCCTTAATTTCCTCTTCATTGGAGGTAAGGTCCCCCTTTTCATCTATGATATTGTTAATTTGCTTTTCTTCTTTCCTTTTTTAAATTAGATTGACCAGTACTTTGTCTATTTTGTTTGTTTTTTCGAAGTACCAGCTTCTAGTCTTGTTTATTAGTTCAATAATTCTATCACTTTTGATTTTACCTTTTGATTTTATTAATTTCTCCCTTAATTTTTAGGATCCCTAGTTTGGTTTTCTTCTGGGAGTTTTTTAATTTGTTTGCTTTCAAGTTTTTTGATTTGCATTTCCAATTCATTGATCACTGCCCTCCGTAATTTGTTAATATATGCACTCAGGGATATGAATTTTCCTCTGAGTACTGCTTTGCTGCATCCCATAAGGTTTGAAAATACATCTCACCATTGTCATTTTCTTCAATGAAATTATTAATAATTTCTAAGATTTTTCTCTAACTAACTGATTTTGGAGTATCATATTATTTAATTTACAATTGATTTTTAATTTTGTCCTCCATGTGCCCTTACTGATCATTATTTTTATTGCCTTATGATCTGAAAAGTTTGCATTTATTATTTCTGCTTTTCTTCATTTGTATGCCATGTTTTTATGACCTAGTATATGGTCAATCTTTGTGAATGTGCCATGTGCTGCTGAAAAGAAGGTGTATTCCTTTTTGTCCCTATATATTTTTCTCCATATATCTATTATCTCTAATTTTTCTAAGATTTCATTCACATCTTTTACCTTTTTCTTATTTATTTTTTCATTTGATTTATCTAAATTTGATAGTGGTTGGTTCAGATCTCCCACTAGTATAGTTTTACTATCTATTTCCCCCTTCAATTCTCCTAGTTTATCCATTAGAAATTTGGGTCCTATACCATTTGGTGCATACATGTTGATTAGTGATATTTCCTCATTGAATATACTCCCTTTTATCACGATGTATTTACCTTCCCTATCCCTTTTAATCAGGTCTATTTTTCCTTTGGCTTTGTCAGATTTAATGATTGCAACTCCTGCCTTCTTTTGGTCAGTTGAGGCCCAATAGGTTTTCCTCCAACCTTTAGTTTTGACCTTGTGAGTGTCTACCCAGCTCATGTGTGTTTCTTGAAGACAACATATGGTAAGGTTTTGGATGCTAATCCATTCTTCTATTCATCTATGTTTTATGGGTGAGTTAATCCCATTCATGTTCAAAGTTATGATTATCGGGACTTCAGGTCAAGATGGCAGCTTAGAGAAAGCTAAAGTTCAGAGCTCCAGAAACTCTTCCTTACTGATCTCAAACTGAATGCTCCTAGGGCACTGAAATTCAAAACAAACAACAGAATAGACACTGGGAACACTCCTCCTGGACCTGGATCAAAAGGTACGGCTCCCCAAAAGTCAGAACCCGAGATCACTTGGATCTAAGGGGTAGGCAAAAGGAAGGTCCCAGGACCCATCCCCCCCAACCCAGAGCGCTGAATCCGAGGCAGCAGCAGGAACCTCAGGGCAGGCAAAAGGGCCTCGGAAGCCAGCTATTCTGAAGGCCGCACCCTTTAAACAACCTGAGCCAGTCGCAGGGGCACCCAGACAGCAGGGAAACAGAGCGAGACGGGGAGAGCCTGTAGCCCCCTGACCAGATCCTTCCATCTGAGTCTCACTGAAGGTCCCTGCCTCAGGGCATACTCAGTCTGAAGTTAATCCTATCACCAGCCCTCAGAGCTCCGGGAAGCCACAGCCCCCCCCCCGCCCCCCAAGAGAGCAGGGTCGTCTGAAACAATAGTAACCTTCAGGGCTGGCAAAAGGGCCTTGGGAGCCCGCTATTCTGAAGGCCACATCCTGAAAACAACCTGACCCAGTCAAGAGGGCACCCAGACAGCAGGGAAACAGAGCAAGACAGGGGGAGCCTGTAGCCCCCTGACCAGATCCTTCCATCTGAGTCTCACTGATGGTCCCTGCCTCAGGGCATACTCAGACTGAGGTTAATTCTATCACCAGTCCTTGGAGCTCCGGGAAGCCACAGCCCCTCCCCCTCAGAGTGCAGGCTCCTCTGGCCAGCAAAGGCATTGAAATATATCTGAGAGTGTCAAGCCAGGCGCAGAGCATAAAAGTAAGGCAACAGAGAAGCATCGGGAGGGAAATAAGGAGGGTAGTAACACCAAAACACCAAAACACCAGCAATTCCAGGCTTCCTGGGGAAGACAGACAATTTGCCTGGGGCTAAAGCCCCCAAACACCAGACAGATAAGAGAAGAGCCAGCCCCCCTCACTCAGATAGAGATGGCAAACAGCACAGAAGCAAAAAAGCCTCAAAACAACAGGAAAAACAAGAAGGGGCACCTTTGGACACATTTTATGGGATAAAAATACAAAATACAGAGGAGATAGAAGAGGAAACACAAGCAAATTGCCAAAACATTCCAAAGGAAATGGAAACTCTCCACAAACATTTGAAGAATTTGAATGGAAAATGATCAAAAAGATGGAAGCCTTCAGGCAGGAAAAGTGGGAATTAATGCAAAAGAATCTGGGTAGCTCAGTGGATTGAGAACCAGGCCTAGAGACGGGAGGTCCTAGGTTCAAATCTGGCCTCAGCCACTTCCTAGCTGTGTGACCCTGGGCAAGTCACTTGACCCCCATTGCCTAGCCCTTACCACTCTTCTGCCTTGGAGCCAATACACAGTATTGACACCAAGACAGAAGGTAAGGGTTTAAAAAAAAAAAAAGAATAATTGGACTACCAGAAAATCCAGAAATAAACAGCAAACTCGACATTGTAATACAAGATATAATCAAAGAAAATTGCCCAGAGATTCTAGAACAAGGGGGCAATACAGCCACTGAAAGAGCTCACAGAACACCTTCTACACTAAACCCCCAAAAGACAACTCCCAGGAATGTAATTGCCAAATTCCAAAGCTTTCAAACAAAAGAAAAAATCCTACAAGAAGCTAGAAAAAGACAATTTAGATATAAAGGAATGCCAATCAGAGTCACACAAGACCTTGCAAGTTCCACTCTGATTGATCGTAAGGCATGGAACATGATTTTCAGAAAGGTAAGAAAGCTGGGTCTTCAACCAAGAATCAGCTATCCATCAAAACTGACTATATACTTCCAAGGGAAAGTATGGGCATTCAACAAAATAGAAGATTTCCAACTTTTTGCAAAGAAAAGACCAGAGCTCTGTGGAAAGTTCGATATTGAAAAACAAAGAGCATAGAATACCTGAAAAGGTAAATATGATGGAAAAGGAAAAGGAGAAAATTGTTATCTTTTCATTTATTCAAACTCTCTTCTATAAGGACTATATTTATATCAATCTCTATATATTAATATATGGAAAATGTAATGTGTAAATAGGGGGAAAAGAAAAATCAAATAGAATAATCTTTCTCACACAAAGATTCACATGGGAAGGGGAGGGGAAGAAAACTCCTATAAGAAGGAGAGGAAGAGAGTTTTTACTTAAACTTTACTCTCAGGGAAATCAAGTCTGAGAGGGAATAACATCCAGATCCATTGGGATCTTGAATTCTATCTTACTCAACAAGGGTAATGAGAAGGGAAAACTAAGTGGGGGAGAGGGGGAGGGAAAACAAAAGAAGTTGTTATTTATGCTTTTTAAAATGTTATTGATATTTCCAAGCAACTTCCATTTGGAATCTCTAATGGTATATTCTTATAACAGATGGTACTTGTCAAAATGGGTCAAAACAGTAGTCTTGTCTGACAACAAATGCCTCCTTCCACATCCATGACCCACTACTATTAGATCAAGAGGTCAAATGTTTTACTAACAATTCATTAAAGTCATCATAAGAGCATTAGTTAGAATTTTGATTTCTTTCTATTTTATTTTCATTTACATTATTTTAGCCATTATGTAAAATTTCCCCTTATGCTACTCAAATCACTGCATTAGTTCATTCATATCTTCTCAAGATCACCTACATTCTCCTTATCTATAAATTGTCATTTCTTATATTAAAGTACTTTCCCTTTACATTCATGTATGTTACCATAATTTTCAGTCATTATGCAGCTAATAAAGATGCACTTAGTTACCATTTTCCCTAAAATTATGCATACATAGCTGCAGGTGCATTATATATATATATATGCAAAGTAATTTGTTTAGATATATATACATATATCTCATATATATGTGTATTTCTGAGTATGTGTGCCTATGTAGGAATCATATATGTTTTATGTGTGTGTGTATGTGTATACTTACATCTATAGAGAAAAAATGTATTTTAACAAAACCCTTATATAAGAAAAGGAAAAGGAAGGAAGGAAGTAAAGAAAGAAGGGAGGAAGGAAAGAAGGAAAGAGAAAAGAAGGAAGGGAGGAAGGAAAGAAGGAAGGAAGGAAGGAAGGAAGGAAAAAAGGAAGGAAGGAAGGAAGAAAAGAAGGAAGGAAGAAAAGAAAAAATGAAGGAAAGAAGAGAGGAAAGAGAAGGGAGAGAGGGAAGGATGGAGGAAGGAAAAGAAGGAATTTTGGAGTAATATTTCATAAGGAAGGATAACCTATCCAACAATAATATATATGTGTGTATGTATGTGTATGTGTGATAAAAGTATAATAAGAGAATGAGTATATTATATAGGGATAAAATAAATATGTAATAAATAAATAGACTACTACAGTAAATAATATTTAATGAAATAAAAATTTTCCAAGAATTTCAGATGTAAAATATCACAATTGGAAAGGAAATCCAAGTAGAGAGAAACATTTCCAATTCTTCCATTCTGTTCTTTGTAAAACAATTTCAATTAGCCATTCAAGTATGTAGGGGAGACTGTGAACCAGTGGTATTTGACTCCGGTAGAAATTATCACACTAGACTCACCAGTAACCTTTGGAAATCTCTCTCAAGGTCATGTGCTTCTGGGAGGGCTCAAGCTAGCCTAGGCTTGGGAACTGCTAAGTTCAAGGATGGAATACTGGACTCAATCCCTCAATTTGGGGCTTATCTATCCAATGATTTTTATAGGTTTCCATGGACCTTTAAATAAATTTCTGGATGAAGTGGAAGAGTCTTAAAGTGTTTGATTCTATCTTTTATTCGAATGTGCATCTCTAAGGCACTATAGTTTGTTTTTTGGTAGTGGTGGGGTTTTGCAATCTTCTATATTATAGAATCTCCCCATCCCAAATAAACTTTTAAAAATAAATCCAATTGAAGAACAGAAAAGATTTTGAATATTCCAGTAATAAGGTCCTCTGGGTACAGAGATTAGGAAAGATGCTGAGGTGCTTTGGAGTGTGCAGATCAGGACTGGAGCATGAAGGAACTAAGTAGGGGTGCAGTGTGAGAAGTAATCTGTGGGATAGTTTCTCTTTTATCTAATTATTTTTAATAAGAAGGTTTTAGGCTAATTTACTTCCAACTGCTGAAGGACAATAAGTGCTGTCTTCATCATCTACATTTTGGCTCTATTTTACAAAGCTTCCATTGCAGTAAATAAGAGGGAAATAATATTTTGAAAATCCAAGAAATTGATCAGTTACTTAATACTTACTGCATAAGCAGATGCAGTGATCACTGCAAGAGTTGGAAGCACATTATTTTTGAATGCCATAAAACAAGTGTTCGGGGAAGTTTTTCAAATGGCCAGATGCCATTTGAAGATCTATTATTTTTTAAGTTAATTAAGCAACCAGCATTCACTAAAGATATATTAGAGGATGAGTACTGTACTAGGAGCTAGGAATACAAACATAATAAATTAAGTAATTCCTACTCATAAGGAACTTATTTTCAAAAAATATGCACACACACAGCATATAGACAGAATTAATACAAAATAGTTAAGTGAAAGATACTTTAACAGGGTGGATACTAGCAGTGGAATTGATTAGGAAAGTGTTCATATATGCTACTTGTGTTAAATCTTGAAAAAAAAAGGAGATTCTATGGGGAAAAAGTGAGGAAGAATGTACTCCAATCCCAGGGATCAGAGTACAAAGGCGTGGGCATGTGATATAGACTGCCACCTGTGGAGATCAGAGAGATTTGGCAGATGGAATTAGGAAAACATTCAAAGGATTTAAAATTCTATAAATATAAGATATAATTCCTTTGAGAAAAAAATAGTTTGTTGAGTTGAGGAATGTAATTGTTAGATATTTGTTTAAGGAGGATAAGTTTTCCAGTAGTTTGAAGTATAAACTAGACTGGTGAAAGACAGGGATGGAGATCAATTAAAGAGTGGTTATATTAATCTAAGTAGAAAGTTATGAGGACCTGAATTAAAGTGAGTGGATAGAAAGGGTAAAATATAAAAGTTGTAAAAATAGAAATGACACAAACTGACAATTGGTTAAATATTGAGAAGAAAGAGTACAAGGATTACATGAAATGTCAGCTGAATAAATATGAGGGATTGGAGAAATATTAATGCCTTCAAAACAATTATGAAAGTTTGGGAAATGGGTGGCTTTGAGGAATAAATTAATTATCTTTTGAAAATGTGAAGTTTTATAATTCTCTGATACATTCCATTTGAAATGTTTATCTGACAATTGTTGATTTGGATTTGAGGATCAGGAAAGAGACTTGAATTGTGTATATTAACATACTTCTTGGAGATATTATCCCAGAAATAATACTTAAACACCTGGAAAGTCTTTAGGTCACCAATAAAGAGAGTGTAAACAAATAAGAGTAGCTTTCTTAGGACAGAAATGTTGAGAATTCCAAAAGCATATGCTAATGAAAAAGACTGAGGAGTATTTAGATGTATAGGAAGACAATTAAAAAAAGTGTCAAACAAAAAATGAGGAGAGGATTTTTAGGAGGAGAGAATAGTTAGCATTACAAAATGCAGTGAATAGATTGAGGAGAATGAAGAATAAATACTTTGATTTTTTAATCAATTGGTCAAAAGTTGATTAATTAAAAGCATTTTTAAAAGCCCATTATATTTCTCAATTAAGAAATAATGGGTAATTGTAGAAAGAGTAGTTTTAGTAGATTGATAAAGTCAGAATCTGGATTTCAAAGAGTTGAATAGAGGAAAGTCAATGGTGATTGGGAGCAGAGGGCATTTCTAGTACTTTAGCTGTAAAAAAGCAGAAAATGTATACATATATTATAAATATACATATATACATACATACGTATATATATACTGTATATATATATATATATATATATATATATATATATATATATACAGTGATCCTTCACCTAATGGGGGAATTACATTCCAGAGATCTCCTGTGATAGGTGAAAATCTGTAAAATAGTGGCATATATTTATTTTATTACTCTTTAATGGTAAATAAATTCAAACTTTTACAAAAACTTCACAAAAACACAACACTAAAAAGCAATACTATGTGCAGTGATTAGATGCTCATGTGAAGTGGACAAGGAGAGATGCTGAACATATAGGCACAGTGTGGGAGAGCAAACAGATCGATGCTATGGTCACCTTGATCACCTTGATTCCATTAGCTAATAGTATGTGCGTATAATCTCGTGCTAGCAGACTTGTGTGAGGGGTAGTGGCATACTGCATTTTGATTGTGTACAGAATGGTATTCATCCACAAAATTCCACACTATAAAAAAACTCTGTAATACAGAATTAGGTATATTTTCTTTAAACCTGTGATACAATGAAGCTATAATAGGTGAATTGTGAGATAGCGAGGGATGACTGTATATGAATATATATATATATATATATATATACATATCTATATGTATATACACACACATATACTTTTATACAGACAATAACTTGAGGCAATCTTAGGAAGTAACAAAGAATATTTTTGTTGTATTTTGCTTTATTATGGAGTATAGTTGAATATGCTTGATTTTAGTATGGGAAGGAATGAGTAGATAGGGAAAAAAAAGAATATAAGAAAGGACATGATTTAGTAAAAATCTACTGAGGAAGATAGAAGACGTTATGAACAAAGGCATAAGAAGACCAGTTAGTGTGAGAAGGGAATTTGTTTTAATTTAATCAATCAGGGACTTGGAATTCCCCTCCCTTTTAATTTAATCAATCTGGGATCTAGAGGTTCTTTGATATTTGTAAGGATACACACACCCACAGGGAAAGGAATTGAAACAAAAGGGACAAGAAATTGATCCCACAATCACTGTCCTTATAGGTGATACCAGGCTAATTAAGGAACTATGATTGGTTCCTGAGATGTGACATTGAGGAGCTAATGGGTGGAGAAAATAGCTTATAAAGGCAAGACAAAAGGACTGGAGCTTATTCTGATTACTATTCAGATCCTGAAGGGAGATTCTCTCTCTGGTTCTGGTGCTGATGGCTCTTGCTGAAAGGACACTTGGATTCCCATTTGGATTCCCATTTGGATGGGCATTCAAATTCGAAGACATATTCTTGCATAGGTGCTACTCTGGCTGGTCATATTGTTGTGTTGGTGCCACTTTTGCTTGAGACACTACTGTACTGGTGACTCTTGCTGAAGAGAAATACTTACTCTGGTGACTCTTGCTGAAGAGACTCTCACAGACTTCTGGCTGGAGATTGTTTGGAGGTGAACTTCATTCCCTTAGAACACAAATAGGGTATTTAGCTAAAGTGCTCCCTATCTTTTCCCTAAATTTTCATATCTTTAATATCACTATGTTGATGTAATAAAGCCTCATAATTTAATTTTAATTATTACAATTTGGCATTCTTTTAATTATTATAATTTGGAGACTCTTTAACTATTACATTATTCTTAGTTAGAAAGACCACTTGATTAGTAGCAAGCAGAACATAGTGAGAAATTATGTTAAAAGGACTTTCAGATGAAAAAAAGGCAAAAGAAGGAGCTGACATGAAATATTCTATTTGTGGGGGGGGTTGCTTTTCGGTTAAAGTAAAAGAGGCACTCTTCAGTTAGACTTCCTCTAATTGTTTTCAGCATATGAGGTGGAACAAAGAATGAAGATGAAGGAAGAAACAGAGGGCTTAATTTTGGTAAAGGCTGAATAGTGATAGGACATTGGGGCAAAGATTCAGGAATAAAGTATGGTATAGAACTGAGTTGCCTAACTATATGCTAAAGATTGAAAATAAAGGAAAATTAAGTCAGAGCAGGGTCAGTGAACTGATAAACTGATAGCGGAAGGAATTGGAAGACTTCTCCATGAGGGTTAATTCTGTGAAGATTGGATTTAGCTATCTCCTGATTGTAACAATGAAGATACTTAGCTCTTCCTTTATTGTGAAGATTAAATTGTAATCCCCTGATTTTAACAATGATGATATTTAGCTCTTTCTTTATTGGGAAGATTGAATTGTAATTCACAATCTATATTTAGATTTTAATCCCCCAAAAGGTGATAACTCAGTATTTTAAAGAGATCTTCGAATTTTAACTACAAAAAGGTATAATCTAAACAAAGAAGGTGTGAACTAAAGAGTGGGCAGTCCTAGAGAAAAGTTTCTGCTGTGATTGTTAGACATAAAATTTAGGGGAGGTGACACAAGGGGAAAATATCTTTAAAAAGAGGACCAGAGGCCAGAAGAAGATATTCAGTTTGAGGAGATTGAAGAGCCCTCTGACACAGAGGAGAGACTGGAAGACAGACACTTGATGAGCAGCTGGAGAACAGACAACCAGACTTCTTTACTGAAATTTTTCTCAAACAAAATTTTAAATATTGGATTTAAAAAAATAAATAGCTAAATCCAATCTTCACAATTCTGAGTGTAGAATGGCTGAGGCTTAGTGAAAGTTGTACTCAAAGGAGGTCATGGTCATATAGAGGAATGCCAGAGATTTTAATCTGTGAATTTGAGCATTTTTTTTTGCAATCTCAGTGTTTTACTGGTGTTGAGTCCATTAGCAGATGAGTTAAGATTACCAAACAACAATATTATAACAAGAATAGTATCTAATATATTGCTAGTTTGATAATAAGAAATATGAGAGATGTTTTCTTCCTTTTCATCTAATCTTTCTACCATCCTTATATAGAGAAAATCAGAATATATGAAATTAAGAGTAATTTGTCACCCACTATTTCACACAAGTGGGTCACAGACCTCCTACTTAATGTGTGAAATGGGGTGTTTAGGGCAGATCTACATACTCAACTTTACGTAGAATGTTTACACTTATAGGGATTAAATCTAAAAATAATCAGGTTTTAAAATTTAATCTTCACAATCAGGGGAGAGTTAAGTATTTTCATTTTTACAATCAGGAGAGTTAAATTTATTCTTCATAAGCAAAAAGTGGTATTAGAGACGGCTGGTTTCTCTTTTTATCCCTTGAGGTTCTTTTGACATCACTAACCCTGCCCCTTCATATTCTGTCCAATATTAGCTCTCACCTATGCTATATTTTATTGGTTATTTCATGGTTACTATGTTAACCAAATTATTATGTTAACTATTTTACTATGTTAACAAATAATAAATTCTTGGTTATGGAAACCCAAAATCATATTTATCATAAGTTCAACCTATAAACTTTTGTTCCGTTTTCTAGAAATATTATCCCCACAACTGTTAAGGATTTACTTTAATTATGTACATATAGCACAAGTAGAGAACAAAAAAGAAAGTAATTTCAGAGGGTAGGAAATAGCAGGGAGGAGGCTAACATGGACTGAGTAAGAACTGCTTCAAAAGGTATGATTTGTGCTATCTTGAAAGAAGATAGGCAAGTCAGTGTGAGAGGGGATCACAGTCAGCAAACAATAGCAAGGAATGAAGAGCAAGCCAAGAGCAAGCCACATACCCCATTCCCACATCTACTGTTCCAGGTTTGGAACCTAAGCCCAAGGTAAGTGAATGGAGTGAAAGATAAAGAATAATGAAATGAGTGGCAGGGGAAAAACTATAAGATATTGGCTTGAGTGAAAGGGAAAGAATGTTCCTGGCTCTCTCAGAATTCTGAGAGAGAGACCTCTGTGGGGTTAACTGCCAGGCCTGGGGAGAAGTTTTGGAGCAGTGAGAGAGTGCACAGCTTCTGGACTTTGGTCTCCTCAGATCCTGCTTGTGATTTCCCTGTGTAATCCTACATTTGTTTCTTATCTGTTCCTGAGATATTCCTGGCAACGCATTTCCTGATCTGATTGAATTCTATCTGTGATACTTCAAAGAGAGAAACCCACCATGACTGATTTGAACTGTTACTCAGCCTCCACAAGCCTAGCCTGTGTCTTTGGTGATCAGGCTATTTTGGTCACCAACCCTGATCCAGCCAAATTAATTTCCTACTTTTACCAAAACTGTTTTGGAGAGGCTAGACTAGGGAAGCTAGGATAGGGAATTTTGGGGGGGAATAGCACAGTCAGGAAGGTTGTTAGATAGCTTTGAAGCAAAAGAAGAGAGACTTGTGAAAGATGAGTTAAGCATAGTTTTATTAGCCTAGGGATCTCCTTGGCTCTCCACACTCACCCAATCCTTGTTGTTTACTTCATTCTCTAGATTCAAGGTGTTAAAAAGCTTCTTTTCTGAAATTTTTCTCAAACAAAATTTCTTAAATGTTGGATTTTTAAAATAAAAATACAATACAATCCTCTCTGAAGAAAGTGTTCATCAACACCTGGATCAAATCAAAGTGGTTGAGTTACGGGGTGTATGAGTCAATTATCCGAAGAAAAATCAGAAAACATGAAAAGAAAAATAAATTCAAGAAAAAATTAAACTTTGAGAGAAATAAAAAATTCAGAATCAAAATATCAAAAAGTATATATGTATATATATAATTTCTGAATAAAACAAGAATAAATTCATAATAGGTCCTTTTATTAGGCTCCAATTAAAGTAAATTTCTGTCTCACAAATCTGTAGGGGGAAAAAAGCAGTAATATTGTATTTACCCATTATAAGCCAGGGCTATAGGAAGTTACAATACTATAAGAGAAAAAAAGACTAGATTTTTGTGTAAAAGGGAAGTGTCATTCCCTGGTCTGATCTTTCATCATTTCTCAGGGATAGGGGAGTCAGAACAGCCAATTGTTAGA
The DNA here is from genome assembly GCF_027887165.1 of Monodelphis domestica. Classification (NCBI taxonomy): domain Eukaryota; kingdom Metazoa; phylum Chordata; class Mammalia; order Didelphimorphia; family Didelphidae; genus Monodelphis; species Monodelphis domestica. Next base: position 107,658,289 of record NC_077234.1, read on the forward strand.
TACTTTTATAGAAACTATTTCACAAGGAGTGTGGTTTAAGGAGTCCTGGGTCTTAACATATGTCAAGAACCACAACCTCAAGTCTCACACTATGTTCAAGTCCTTTCATATTGGCATAGAAGTTCATTAATCCCCCAGGATCAGTTACTTTTTTGACTTGTGAGCTTTTTTTTTTGCAGTATTCAGATTAAATCCACACTTTTATATCACTATATAGATAAAGCCTGTGCTTCTTTTTTGACCCCATTTCCTAGAATCAGAGATAATCATTAATCACAGACCCAAAATATTTATTAATAAATGGCAGGTTTCCATAGTCTACAGCTTTTAGGTATGCATTTATATGCCAGGCAATTGGACATCTAGCTTATTCTATTTCAAAAATCAAAAGATAGTTAAAATAAAATCTTCTCAATATTGGTGACATGTGCTTCAAATGCAAAAAAAATGAGAGAAAAATAAAATACAAATACCCTCAATCTTCCTAAACTTTCTCGACTTTTCCTTTATTTCTGTGACTATCCTTTCATGGTTGCCAAATAAAATGTAATGGTAAAAAGGGGTTTATTTTTAAAAGGGTTGGACTTGATTATTTAAAAGTGGTCTCCAGGAATTCATCAGAGAGAGGATAGGATAAAATATCTAGCCTAAGCACTAAATAATTTAATCTTGGCCTCCCTGAGCAGGGAGAGTTAGTTTCAGCTGGCCTTGGCAAAGCCAAGGACCTGGGGAAGTCTCTCAAGAGGACAGGTCTTTCCTGAGGCCAGTCTCTTCAGAAAAAAACAGTAGTTAAGAGTCAGCTTTTCACTCACCATGTGTCAGTCCAGTCAGCAGATTCTTTATCAGCCTCCACTCCAAGATGAACTCCTAGTAGAGCTCTCAGTAGAACTCTCTCACAAGAGGTTCCACTCCAAGTGAAAGTTCCAAGTTGAACTCCCAGTAGTGCTCCCAGTATAACTCTCTGTCACACAGGAGGTTCCACTCCAAATGAGAGTCCCAAGTCAAACTGAACTCAGGCAGTTGTCACTCCCTTTTAAAGGCATGTTTTTTTGAATCACTTCCCCTAATTTTTATGTCTACCATTCACAGTTGTTGCTTTTATTTTTAGAACTGCCCAGGGGCAGTCATTTGATTTTGATTCCTCACCCACTATTTCACACGTAGGTCAAGGATCTCCCACTTAATGTGTGAAATAGGATGTTTACACCATTTGTGATTAAATCTAAAAAATGGACAGATCTCCCCACTACTGTAAGTAGAGTGTTTACCCTTTTGGTGATTAAATCTAAAAATAGTCAGGGGTTACAATATAATTTTCACAATAAGGGGAGAGTTAATTAATTTCATTGTTATAATCAGAGGAGAGTTAAATTTAATCTTCACAATATGTACCAATATCAGATGGACTGTCATTAGTGTGAAAGATGTTGTAGATCAATGTGAACTACATCAATTAGTGGAAAAGAATAAAGTGTAAGCCTGGAAAGTTAGGAAGGAAGCAGGTTGTGGTGAGTTTCAAATGTCAAAACAAAGAATTCATATTTGTTCTTGGAGGTAATAGGGCCTAGTAGAGTTCATTAGGAGTGAGGCATAATCAGAGATATTCTTTGGGAAAATTACTTTGGCAGCTATAGGGATAATTGAATGGAATGGAGAGTAGGAAATCAGGAAGACTTCCAAAAGGGCTATTGTAGGAGCCCGCACATGAGGGGAGAATAACATGTTCCAAGGTGGCAGTTATAGAAGCTGAAAAAAGGGGATATGTAGATGATATATTGTGAAGGGGGAAATGACAAGGCTTAACAACAAATTGGTTATATGAGGTGAATACAAGTAAGGAATTGGATCTACAAACATCAAGTTGTGGGCCTGGTGATTGAGAGGATGGAGGTATCATGGGAAGTATTATCAAATCTGGAATAAGAGAAGGTTTTTGGAGAACAATAATTAACTCTTTTTGGACATGGTTACTTTGAGGTACCTATGGGAACCCAATTCAAGAAATCTAAAAGACAGTTGGTGACACAAGGCTGGACCTGATGAGATAGATTAGAACTGTATATATAAAAATTCTGGAATCAGATATATAGCTTTGATATTTGAACAAGTGGAAGTAAATGAGATCACTAAATAAGTTAGTAAAAAAGGAGAAGAGATGTAGCTGAGAAAAATAGCTTTAGGGGAACACGAAAGTCAGTAGATAACCCAGATGAAGATTCATCAATGGAGATTGAAAAGGAGAAGTCAGAAGGGTAGGACAATAATTGAAAGAAAGTAATTTTACAAAAGCCTAGAGAGAAGAAAATACACTTTTGACAACTTTCCTCTCCTAAATTTTGTCTCCTTTCTATGTAGTCCTGTTTGACATTGCTCCTAAATTTTTCTTCAACCTATCTGTTTTACTCACTAAATTGGCATGTCTTTAAGGCTTTGTCCTTTGTGTGCTTTTCTTCTTATATTGTCTCAATGAGTGATTGGGTGATATCAGCTGCCATGGATTAAATTATCATCTTTATGCAACTGATTCCTAGTACTCTTTCTCTAGTAGCAATCATTTTCACAACTTCTATTTGTTTTAAATTAAAAACTCTTTATTGTACCTGATCCTCTTAGTCCTCCAGGTTTGCAGTCTAGTGTAATCCTCCTCTCCTCATGCTTAGCCCACACATATAATCTCTTTTCAAATCTTATAACTTATGACTTTATGCAACTTCCATGTATATTCTCTTTTTTAGTCACATGGCCATTACTCAGGAGCAGGCACTCCTGAATTATTGCAATAGATTCTCATCAATCTCCCTGACTCCATCATTCACTCAAATCCTAAAACTCAGGCTTGAGCATGTTATCCCATTCCTCAATAAACATTGGCATTTAAAGTTCTCCACAAAATGGCTCTTTACATTTCCAGTATTCACATACTTTTCCCCTTCCTCACATTCTGATCTAGCCTCACTGGCCTACATGATGTTTCATACACATGATACTTTGCCCCTCTAAAATGTGCCTTCACACTGGCTTTTCTTCATCACCAGAATGTTCCTTCTTGACCTCTGCCTTCTCCTGGTTGTTGTGGTTTCCTTCGAGACTCTTCTTAGATTCTATCCTCTGTAGAAGATTGTTCCTGATTTTTTTCCTGACTTTTCCTCCTCTTCAGTCCTGACCATCTGACCCATCAAATAGGTAGTGCAGTGGCTTGAGTGCTGGTCTTGAACATAGGAAGACCTGGCCTCATATTCTTACTACCTAGCTATTTGATACAAGGCAAGTCACTTAGCTTTAGTCTGCCTCAGTTTCTTCAACTGTAAAATTAGGCTAGTAATATTGCCTTTCTTATAGGATCATACTTTATTTACAGAGAGCTTAGAAGAGTGCCTCATACACAGGAAGTGCTTAATCAATGCCTGATCAGTTTTCCTCCTTAAAAATTTCCTACTATTGCTTTCCCTCTAAAATTACATTCCAACTACACTGTATTGAATCATGTACATAGTTGTTCATATATTATCTTCCCTTCAATTGATACTAAGGAGTACAATAATTATTTTACCTAATTTTTAAATTACCCCTTAATGCATTGAATTGACTGGAAACTCAAAGAAAAAAAATACTGTATGAGGTTCCTGTCTTAATAATGACTTTGTATCCCCTAAAGCCAAATCCCTTAAATGTCTTCATTTGTAAAGTGAAGGAGTCAAAGGGTATGATATAAAGATCTGGTTCTTTGCTAATATTTTATAAATTATTTATTTATTTGATTGACCAAGGCATTATTTTAATAAATAATAAAACTCAGTTACATAATTATTCTTTAAAACACACGATTTGTATTAATACATGTGAAGTAACAGAAATTACATACATTATCATTTTATACAAATGAGGAAATTGTGGCTCAGAAAGCTTGATTTACTCAGGCTAACACCACTAGTGAGTATCAAAATGGGACACAAATTCTTCTATTCCTATATTAAGACAATCAAACTTTCTGTGTTATCATACTAGCTTTGTATGTACCTAAATTAACTGGTTGTTTGGAGGTGAAATGGGTTTAATATTTGTGCATGTAACTTTATATTGAGGGTGGATGTATTTTTTGTAGTTAATTCAATAAAAAACAATTTTCTTAAATAAGCATTGAAAGGCAACATTGTGTATTGGAAACATGAACCTTGAAGTGAGCAAAGAAAAATATTTGAATCTTTCCTCTGCTTCCTTTTTTAACTAGGAAATTCTTATTTTCTTTATCTCAATTTCTTCCCCTATAAAATGGTGATAATTATTGTAGTACCAATCTACACACAATAATTGTAAGGATAAAATGAAATACATATGCAAAAGTTTTATGTGTCAAGTATAGTACAAATAAATACTATGTGAGATGCTGTCCAAGGTGTTGGGAGATGCAGTGATAAATCTTGATCTGACTCTCAAGAATCTTGCAACCTATTAAGTATATAACATTTCAAGACAGTCATTCTGTTAATCATAATCCACATTTGATGGTTCTTCATAAATAGGAAAAACATAAATAAGGTAATATGAAAAACACATAGAAATTGATGACTTCTGGTTCAGGCAGTAAATGGCAGGGAAAAGACTGGGGAAAGGGATAAAGGAAGACTTATCATTGGTATTAATTATTTCTGGGTACCAGGATTCATTAAATCAATTATTTTCTGGATATAGTGTTAGTAGATAAGAGAGTGAATGTAGATTTCAGAAGTGTAATTTACACACTAAGAGAGTCTGGTTCAATATTTCATTAGGAGGAACTTATTGGTCCCATTAACATAGACACAAACAATTGGTTGAAGAAAGAATAAAAATCCTGCATGTGAACTTCTAAACTTTTAAAATTTAACTTAAAATATTAGGAATATGAACTTCTATGGGCATTATTTTCATTAGTATTTAATAGCAATTTTGGGGGAGTGAGTATGAAGATTGGATTGTTGTCATTGAAAAAATGGAGTGCAACCAACTGCAAAAGAGAATAATACAATTTATCAACTTATTGCCATGGTCAGGGTCCAGTCCCACTTGCAACTCCAGGGTTCCCAACTGGTGGCGAATGATCAGCCAAAATAAATAACATAAAATGAATAACAAACGGAAGACAACTTAATCATTACGGCCATGGGACTGCTTTGCATCTGACAGCTGCTCCACACTCCCAGGCTTGGGATTTATTTTTATATCCATATTCTTGGCATGCAGGTATACAAAATCAAAGAGAGATAATTGGAAAAGTGATACATTAACATTTAACAAATCACTTGATTAACATTCTATATTTTTGTATTGTGATTACAGACAGAATACAAAATAAATGATTTCATCACAGGTGGCTTAGTAGGGAGTTTGAGTTACTGATTTGTGTAATTGAGTCACTGAGGCATATTGAAGCTTAGTGTACCTGTACTGTACCTGTACATATTGTATGGGCCTCTATGCTTGATTTGTGTGCTGGCTTCATGAGAAACTTTTGGGCTTGGCTTGTAGCTGCGGTTTTGCTGGGAATGATGTACCTAAGTAGAAGTTAAGCCATGATAGTCTTTTTGGGATTGGATTTAAGGGTCTGGTCTTTTGGTGATGTTTTGGAGAATTAGGGTACATGTGTTTTGCTCTTGCATTATTTCTTTTGATACGAGGGGGAATAATAATCATGTCAATTCATAGGTAAGGGGCATTGATGAAAGAAGTCATGTGAAGTGGGGTTGGGTGGGCAATCACATCTTGCCAAGGTCTGTGGTCTCCCCAGCTACCACATATGACTCTACCAAGGTGTCGTGGACTGATGGCCCCCAGCAACTTATACTTGCTTATATGTACTTTTCAATTCATATGGTCATAATTTAGAGGTAAAATGTACCCTACAAGGTAGTCTGATCAAGTTTACAAAGAACTAGAGGCCTGTGGCAGCACATATCATTAGAGTAAACATAAGTCCTGAATCCAAATCTATCTCTTCTCATCTTCCTTTCTCATTGATGCATAATTGATTTTCTATTACATATATGTGTTGTGCATAATTACAGTATAATTGGATTGAAGATTTTTAGCCAAGACAAGGAGTTCATATAGAAATGCAACTACTCTTCATTGATTCTTTGTAGAGAGTAATATACCAAGTTTAAAATATGTTCTTTATAAGATCAAGGGAAAAGAAAAAATTTTTCTTTTCTAAAAAAAATTTAGATATATGATATGAATTCTCATAAGGAAAAACACATAGAAAAAATGGACAGAGGAAATAAGTTTACAAAAGAGTTCTCTATACAACCAGTATAGGAAATACTATGAATGAAAAAAGAGAAAATATTCAGAAGAAACATATAATAAAACTATCTTAAGGAACTACTTCCAAAGAGGATTTGCAAATTATTAAATAAAAAAAAACACTTTCTTCTTAAAAACATATTAAGATTAGGTTACCTATAGATTATACAGTCAAAATTATCCAACAGTCAGTTGGATGGCATGTGTATGCACAATGACATGATTAAAGAATTGTTTATTAATTTAAAACAGGGACTAAATATTAATAAAGTAGAAGATATTCAGAAAAAGAGAACCTCAAAATAAAGTGATTAATGCAACATGGAACAGTGGCAAAAACACTAGATTTAGGCCTCAAGGATGTTGGTTTGAATTCTGCCATTAGTAGTTGTGTTACCTTGGATGAGTAAATCAGCCTTTTTGTGCCTCATTCTTCTCATCTTTAAAATATTGATACTGAGTAACAACCTCTGAGATCTCTATGAATATAAGTCTATAATGAGATCACAAGAACCTATTTAATTTAAATAAATCAAAACAAAGAATTTAGGAATATGGAGGACAGTATAGGAATCATAAACAGAATTCTCAGCTGATTGTGGCAATGGAAATATTTTTTAAAATCAATTTCTTCAAAAGGGATTTAGGATTAGGAAGGGGAAGGGAGGAGGATATATACATATTCTTCAGGTTTAGTACAAAAATATAGTTGCTTCTAGTAAAATTAACTTCAGGTTTCTACTACTGGTCACACAGCACTAAATATATTCATATGTTCTGGGTCTGGGCAGCTAGAAGGTAGAAAGAAGAATGGAATTGGATTTTATCAATATATTTTATCTTGACTATTTAGTAAAATAACACAACAGAATTTGATGTAGCAGAAAATAAGCTTAAATAATTATAACCTTTAATGTTAATGGATTTCTATAGCTAAACCTTATGATTAAAATCTATTCTTGAATAGAGAAAGTATATGTACAATTTTTAAGCAAAAATATACTGTCTATATTCATAAGAAGATTTATTAAAATTAGAAAAATCCAAATTAATAGAAATTTGAGGCATTACCCCCAATATACCACAAATTAGCAAAGATGAGGCAATATGATGGTGGGTCAATTAGAAAAAAAGTAATACTAATTTATTCCTTGTAGAAATGTGAATTAGTTAACATTCTATGAAACAATTTCAAATCATGCTAGAAAAGTTATGAAGTTCTTCATAGCCCTTGTGCCAGATATCAGATTCCTAATTTTATACCTAAGGAGGTTAAAGACAGAAAAATAAAACCTACTAGTACAAAATATCCATGGTGGCTTCATTTGTAGTAATAAAAAGAAGGAAACAAATTTGTGCTAAAAAATTGATGAACAAATAAACTATTTAAATTAATCTAATTGAATAATATTACTTCCCTGTAGAGAATGATAGATATGAAAAAAATCAGGGATGTAGGATGATTTGAATGAAGTGATTCAGAGTAAAGAAATGATCATATAAAGAACAATATATACATAAATTATTTTTTATAAATAAATATTTAAGGAAAACAAGTAGAAGGGATAATTTTGTTATCATGTCAATAAAGGAACACCCATTCTTCCTTTTTAAAGGAACTCCATATAAAGAAGTGTCATGTAATATTAATTGCCAACAAAATAACATATGACTGTTTAATTATTTCCAAGAAATATATTTTCAGGGGATTTGTGTATTTGTTGTGTAAAATATATTAATAATTTATTTAAGCCACTGGGAAAAATAGAAAGGGTATTTAACTATGAAATTAACTAAAGTTTAAGAAAGCAAAATGCAATTGAGACTTTTCCAATTATAGTTTTCTTTTATCTATTTTTCTATTAATTTTGCCTCATACTCTGGTGATCTAAATTTTATTATTTCTGCATTCCTGACGCTAATCTCATTTTCTTCTTTTTTTTTTTTCTGAATATCTCCCATTTTTTAAATGCACTCTCCTTTCCCACTTATCCCTTTAATCAAGACTTACCTATTTTTCTCCACTTGTTTCTGACATTTTTCATTCTTTTTTCTGTTTTTCTTTTGAGCTAATGGAGGAGAAGAGCTTTGAGCATCTTAGTGTTCTTCCTTCAGAATCCTTATCACATTCTCAAGAGTGTGTAACATTTACTTTCAGGGATAGAAAAGAGCTGAAATATAGAGAGGGAGAAAGACTTCAGCTGGTTTTCATCCAGTAACATCAAAAAACCATTAGTAGATTGTAGCACCAGCTGTTGCCATGGCACATTGCCTAGGATAAGTTAAATTAGGTTCTTTCTCTGCTTGATGTGGAGTTTTATTACTGTAGGTACAAGGGGTCATATGTGTTGCGTGCACTTACAATGATTATTAGCTAATAGTTAAAGTCACCCATCTAGAGCCAGGTATCTGAATTCTGCTCTTGTTTTCTACAAAAAAAATCATGATTGTAAATGAAGTAAACATTTCATTTGCCAATTTATTTGGGCTTCCAAAATATCCTTCACCTTGATTGCATGTCTTATGCTTAGGAAATGCTTATGGTTTCTCTTTATAATGATTTGTTCATTTTAAACATTCATTTTGTAAATTTAAGTTCTGAATTCTCTCTCTCCCACTACTCACTGACCCAATGAGAAAGCAAGTGATATAATGACAATTATACATGTGAAAACATGCAAAATACATTTCTATTTTATCTGTATTTGAAAATAATGATAAAAATAAACATAAAGTGGGGAAATGTGCTTTAATCTGTCCTCTGACTTTATCAGTTCTTTCTCCAATGGTGGATAGCATTTTTCATCATGGGTCCTTTGGAAATGTTCTAGATCATCATCTTGATCACAATAGCTAAGACTTGCACAATGTCATTATTTTAAAAATATATGTTTTTCAATTACATGAAAATAATTTTTAACCCTTTTAAAGTTTGAGCCATATTCTCATCCCCCTTATTATGTTCCCCTAACTTGCTTATAATATCTCTCTTTATACCAAGATCATGTACTCATGACCTTATTTTGTCATGTGATGTGAGACATTTGTATATACCTAATTTTTTGTCAAACTGCTTTCAGATTTTCCAAACACCTTTTTTCACAATGTAAGTTCATTTCCTAGAAGTTTGTATATTTACATATATAAAATATTAGATTACTATGCTCAGTTATTACTGTGTATTATATGCCTAATTTATTATATTGATCCACCATTCTATTCCTTAAACAATGACAGATTGTTTAGATTATTACCACCATGTAATATAGTTTAAAATCTAAAACTGCTAGGTCATCTTCATTCATAGTATTTTCATAGATTCCCTTGATCATTTTAACCTTTCATTCTTTAAGATGAATTCTGGTATTAATTATTACAACTCTCTAAAATGATTTTTGGTGTTGTGATTGATATGACATTAAATAAGGAAATTAATGTGGACATATGTTTCATTTTTAAATATTAACATGGTCTACTTTTGGGTAATAGATATTTTCCTAACTGTCTAGATCTGATTTTATTTGTATTAAAAGTTTTGTAATTGGGTTCATATAGTTTCTAGATTTATCTTAAGCAGACTCCAAGTATTTTATCATGGCTGCAGTTATTTTTAATTAAATTTCTACATGTCTTTCTGATGAGTTTTGTTGGTAATGTATATAGAATCTAATGTTTAGGTAGTTTTATATTTTTACCTTATAATTTTGCTAATATTGTTAATGTTTCAGCTTATTTTAGTTATTTTATTAGGACTTTAAAAAATATCATATCATCCGCAGAGGATAGATTTGTTTTCTCATTGCCTGTTTTCATTCTTTAAATCCTTTTTCAGATCTTTTTGGTAATAATTACACATGATTTTTCTTTATTGCTTTTAGATAGACACAACTTATTTTTTAAAAGTCTCTAGTTATTTTAATGCTTTCTAGTGTATTTAATATAGATGGACTTTACATTTTGTCAAAAAAAGTGTACATCTATTGATAATAGATCATTTTTGTTATTGATATGGTGAATTAGGCTTAAGCTATTTTAATTTTGAACTAGCTCTATATTCCTGTATAAATATCATCTGATAATAATGTCTGATATTTGTGATATATTGCTATAATCTCCTTACTAATATTATATATGATTTTTTGCATCAATATACATTATGAAAATTGCCTGTAGTTTTCTGTTATTTTCCCTTATTTAAGAATCATCACATCACTTGTGTCATAAAAGGATGTTTGTGTTTTTTATTTCTATAGTATTAGGATTAATTGTTCTTGAAGTATATAGTGGAATTTTTTTTGTGAATCTATATGATCCTAATGATAGAGCTCATTTATGACATGTTTATATTCTCTTTTTCTAAGATAAGGTTATTTAAACTTTCTATTTCCTCTTCTATTAAAGTTTATATTTTTTTGTAAATATCCATCCATTTTACTTTGATTATATTTTAAAAGAATATAATTAGACAAATAAGCTTATAATGATTATTTTAATTTCATTTGTTATATTTGTAATTTGTTGATCTTTTTTCTTTTTAAAAAATAAAATAAAATAATGGTTTATCTATTTTTTTCACCAAAAATAAAACAGCTCCTGTTTTTATTCATTAATTCAATGTGTTTTTAATTTTCAGTTTTATTAATCTCTTCATTGATTTCAGGTTTTCCATTTTGAGGTTTAATTAGATTTTTAATTGTTCTTTTTTCTAGGTTTTTTGGTTCATGTCAAATTTATTGATCTGCTTTTTCTCCCTTTCATTGACATACACATTTAGAGACACAAAACTTTTTCTTCATACTATTATGGCAGAATCCAACAAATTTTTGAATGCTGTTTCATTGCTATTCTCTTTATTAAAATAATTGCCTCAATGTTTTCTTCTTTGACCTTATCATTCTTTAGGTTTAGATTAGTTTCTGATAAAATTTTAATCTATACTTCCATAGCCACTTACTGAATATCATTTTAATTGCTTTATTGTTTGAAAATGGTTCATTTCATATTTCTGCTTTAGTTTATGGGCTTTTAATATTTGGTTAAATGTGAGAAACTATGTACTCCTTTCAATTACTATTTAATTTTCTCCAGAGTTCTATCATATCAAAATTTTCTGAAATTCTCTTAATCTCTTTAGGTTTGTAAAACTTTATTTTCACCTTAGATATAGCTGAGATATAATACAGATAGAGGAAACTTCAGGACATCAACTTGTATAGTTTTATTGTCCATTTCATCCTCTAATTCATGTAACTTTTCCTTTAAGAATTTGGATGTGATGGCATTTGGTACATATATGATTAATACTGATATTTACTTCATTGTCTCTGGTACATTTTAATAAGACGTAGTTTCTTTTTTATTTATTTTCCAGATTACATTTCAACACAATTCTTAATAATTTTTTTTCTGACATTTTGCAATCTATTTTCTCTCCCTTCCACCCATCTCCCTTCCCCAAGATTCCAGGTAGTATAATAAAGGTTGTGCCTGTGCTATTATAAAATACATATTTGCATTTCCATCATTTCCTTCTATAGCCGTGAATAGGATTTTTTGTAATGAGTCCCTTGAAGTTACACTGGATCCTTTTTAAGTATAGTCCAGTAATTTAAAAATAATTTTCCTTGATCTTATCTGTTTCCCTGCTAAGTTGTTTTTCCAATGAGGTATTTCCATTTTTAATTCTTTTGGCTTTGTTTTATTGTTTCTTGACATTTCTTGGAGTCACTGGCTTCCACTTGTCTAATTCTAAGTTTTAAGGGATATTTTTTTCTTCAGTTATCTTTTTTAAAACTGTTTTACCATGTTTTCCAATTCTGCTTTTTAAGGAGTTATTTCATTTACATAATTATGTCTTTTTTTCTTTTTGGTGGACTCTACTTTTTAAAGGATTCTTTTTTCACTATTATTGTGCAACTTTTATCAAGCTGCTAAATCTCTTTTCTCAATTTTCTTACATTGTACTCATTTATTTTAACATTCTTTTTGTCTACCACATTTGATTTTTAAAATAATTTTCAACTATTTCAGGAATCCTCAATGGCCTTGTGTTCTATCCATTTCCCCTTTATAACTCTTTTGACATCATTGTCTTCAGCTTAGTTTGTGTCTTGATCTTCTCTGTCACTGTAGTTGTTTCTTTAATTGTCATATTCTATTTTGGGTGGTTGCTCATTTTTCCTTCCTGTTTTTTTTTTATTTTAAATTTTATTTTGAATTTGGGTTCTTTTCTCAGAGTGAGAGTAGACTGTGCCATTTCCCAAAATTTTAGGCTATATGACAGTGTTCATTTTGGAGCTAATTCTAAGGGTTTTAAAATTTTGCTGCCTTCAAGGTCATGCGATTAGGGGAGAGGTATGATTGCTTCTATCATGGTCTGTGCTTAGGGATGATGCCTGATCCACTGAAGCCACAATTTATACTACTCTTCATTGGCCCTGATCCCTAAGTGATATTGATCTTCATGACATATTATTCCTCATGACCACAAGTAATACTGTTCCTCAGGATTCCTACTTCCTTAATTGGAAACAGTCCCCTTTGCCCTGGAACTGAAACCCAAAAGTTGATATAAGCAATAGTGTTGGCAAACACTCTCTCTTGGTCTCTCCCATGTCTCATGCTCATAGAGATGTACCTAGTAATCTTTTTGATCAGTGGCCCAATCACCTTATTGTATATGGCTTGAGAGCTCCCACAGATGAATTTTTAGTCCATAGTAACTCATAAAACCTAAGTTCATATATATTTACAAAATCTGTTGAGTTCAGAAGTATGCCCATGCCAGTGAAAAGCAGTTGTGTGGAGTAATAATATTTCAGTCATTGAATTAAGGCACTTTACTTACTTCATAATAATTATAGTTTATTTTAGTATCAGTCACATTAAATAACTAGTCTTTATAAGACAATTTAAAATACTTAAAAAACTTTCTGCACAATGGGTCATTTGTATTTGAAAAAAAAAATCCTTTGAGATAATTACTACAGTTATTATCTTTATTTGAGATGAGAAAACCAGGACTGAGAGAAGTTAATTGATACTTCCCCATAGTCACATAACTAGTAAGTGAGCCTTCAAAGCTGGATACAAACTAAGGTCTTAATTCCTCAAAATCAAGGAATTTTTCTGCTATACCACACTGATGTCTCTTAAATCTAAAGAAGATTTTTGTGCCCTGAGTACCAAGAAACAGAGAGTGCTGAGTACAGTTTGGGTCTTGTTAGATTGGTGAAATAAGAGGACCATTGAAAATGCTCCAAAATTTCTGGATAATTACTTTAGTATGTATTAAGAGGGCCAAAATCACTATTACAAAAAAGACAAAAATTATAAGAGGTTTTGTATACTAAAATGACTCTGGAGTTGCCAATCAAAATGAATGGATAAATAATTTACATGCCAAAGTAAGTGATGTATTACATCCTCTTACAAATAAAAAAAAAACTTAAAATGTTTAAGGGTATGGTCTTCCATGTAAGTTCCATTTTCAGTGATACAAAAAGGAAAATATTTAAAGATTTGTAGATCTGTCAGATGGCATCACTATCTAATATAAATTCAATGAAAAGATAAACTTAGTCCCCATTGATTCTGAAGTCTAAAGATTAAATGTAGATCTATGATTTTCTTGGTGATGAGGAACAAACAGAACTCCTCTCCTATAGGAATTGAAATATTCTTCAATCCTTATGGACACCAAGATTATCTCACTGTTACTTTCAATGAACTTTAACAACTCATTGTTGATAATAAGAAATGAAGTACTAAGACACTTTTGATACCATTTCATTCACTTTATCCTTAACATAGTTCTTAGTAAGTGAAAAATAAAATATTAAACTATTTAAAATGCAAGTTTATTTATGAGGAAATTTCTATTTTAAATTAGTATTTCTGAAACTCTATAGCACAGTTTATTGGTCCACTTAATAGATATTTCAGATGGCTGAACACACTCACCTTATGGCTTCATATCCAAGACATGAATTAGCACAATATACTCTGCTTAATAAAATTGACTAACATTTTAAATTACTGAAACAGATTTTTTTTATTTTCTTTATGTCAAAGTAATTTGAGAGATTTATATGCTGTTATAAAAGTATCTCTATTAATTCATATACAATTTTCTCATTGTAGAAAATATATTTGAATATTTTCCTTACCTTTTCAAAAAACCTAACTATACTTTGATAAATTCAAGATGATTTGACTTTGAATATATTTCTAAGGAAATTATACTTTGATACTTGAATAAATTCATGATCTCATTAAGCTGCATACTTCCTTCACCTGTGCATATCACAACTCAACCATGCCTTCCCATCCTGTGAAATTCTTATTCATGCCTTTCCATAGTGCTTTTTAGAGTATATATATATTTTCTTAATATTTCATGAGGACTACTTCAGAATTCAGAATGTCAATCTATTAATTATCACTCTTAATGTGTGACCAGTCCACCACTATTTCAATGTCATTATTAATATTATGCTACAACATTCTTACACCTACCAAATGGTTTCTCAATGACTTTTGGGTCTGCCTAAAATTTCACTTCATTTGTGAAATTGCACTTCTTTCTGATTTAGAAACATAAAGTATTACAGGAGAATATGTTTAAAAGTGGTATTTTTGTGTGATAGGAGTTTAAATTATTGTCATGTGCCACAAAAATTCCCATTTGTTCCTTGGATGAATCTCATATCTCCTCACCCTTTTAACTTACGTATATTGGAGTAAACATGTCATTTCATCACTCTTGAGAATTCTTGATGAAAAAAATTATTTTCTAGTGTCTATTTTTACTATTTCTGAAACTTCTGTGTTAAAGATTGCCTTAGGTTCATGAGAGATTAAACTACTTATCCAAGGTCACATAATCGGTATTTGCCAAATGTGGCCAGATTATGAGACCAGATCTTTATCCACCATTCCACAATACTTATAATTTACAGATATAATTATATAAATATAGTACTTCAATTTTAAGTGCTGTCCAATCAAGTTTATGTCATAATGTGCTCAATGCACATGTTCATCCATTGTGGGTTTCCAGATAAAATGAATTGATCAATCATTTTTAAGTTACCATCAAACTTATTGAGGATGACTATACTATTGTGTGGTTACAAATATTCCTTCAAAATGTTCATTTAACACTTCCCCTTTACCTCAGATACTTACTAGATATCTGATTTTGAAATGTGAACTATTCCTTAGTTCCTCTTATCTTTCCTTCAAAATTTCCTTACGTCTGTCCATACACTCTTACATTATTCATGTCTTAGGGGAAGAATTGTCCTCTTTTTTCAGTTGTGTTTCCAATCCTTCTCAGTCTCTTTAGTTACTTGCTCTATCAATTATCTCTTCCCTTCTCTCAGATATTCAATCTCCTTCCCCAGTGTCATCTATCCATCCATCTAAAGAAAATGAGCAGTTGAACTATTCCTAAAACAAATTATCCATTTAACCTCTCTAAGCTTTAATCCTTAGTT
Organism: Monodelphis domestica; assembly: GCF_027887165.1. Taxonomy (NCBI): domain Eukaryota; kingdom Metazoa; phylum Chordata; class Mammalia; order Didelphimorphia; family Didelphidae; genus Monodelphis; species Monodelphis domestica. The sequence goes on from NC_077234.1 coordinate 107,674,071, forward strand.
CTATAGTTCTGAGAAACTTCTTGAAAGGGTAATCTGAACTACAAACTTTCATTTTGCTTTTCAATATGCCTTCTTATTTCCTTCCTTTCTTTAGAGAATATAATCTTTCTAAGAGAAGCAGGATAAGTTCAAATCACCATTTCTCTATCATTACCTCTTCTATAGAATTTCCTTAGCCTTTTTTTGAATGAATATCAATAAATGAGGTTATGCAAAGCATTTTTTCAAATGCTTCATCTAAAAAATTAAAAATAATTCCATCAAGATGATAATTGTAAAATTATGACTATATTATAAGTAGAAAAGATAGTTTTTTCAATATGTGTTTTTACATATGTCTCTAATGAATTAAAAGCAATCTTACTTAATATCTCCCACTGATGTTATTTAAAATCTAGTCTTATTCCTAGATCCTAAGAAATTGTAAGGTTCTGGAAGACAATCTTTTTTCTGTTAAGCTTGATGTATCAGGTAGTAGTTAAAAATCTGTTGTGCTGGGACAGCTAGGTAGGATAGTGTATAGAGAGCACAATCTGGAATTGGGAGGACCTAGGTTCAAATCTGATCACAGATACTTTCCAGCTATGTAACCCTGATCAAGTCACTTAACCCCAATGACCTAGATATTTTATTCTTCTGGCTTTAAATTGGTAATAAAGTACAAAGAAAGGATTTAAAGAAAAAAAAGTAGATAATAGTCATGCAAACAATGAGAGATGAATAAATGTTGACTGAAGTTCTGAAGATTAATCCATTTTATTACTAGTTATTTTTTCATATTGCAAAGTACATAATTTAAAATTGTATGATCATAGTTTCAATTACTCTGTGTGTATTATTGTCATCTTTGCATCAATGGTAGCTTGCATAGTCTCAAACATATATATAAGAATCACATCTTACTTTTATATGTATCTTTAATGTTTCCCAGCATGTTCTGCAGATAGGAAGCATTTAAAAATTTTTTTGTAATAAAATAGAAAAATGCTCTTGTGTCATACTTTGTTTTTTTTTTTTCCAAAATATTTCTTTTATTTGGGTTATTTCCAAAGGTGTTCAAATCATTTCACTGAGGATGAATATTTCTAAAAATTATAAAATGGTATAGGAGTAGTCAGACTTCTGGTGAAAATTGCTCCTGGGAAAAAAGTCAAACCTTCTGCTGAGCTATATGTTTAATGAGTATGCAAAGTATCAAATTAAAAATGTTAGCAGTTTATTATAGCTGAGCAATCACAGAATGAAAAACAGGTTTCCCTTTCAATGAACATTAAGGACATGACCTGGGGCAAAAACATATAAGGATACAAAAGATATCAATTCTGATTTAGGAGTGAAGTACCTACTGGGTAGAATCAGAATACTTTGTCTTGTTGCATGTTTCAACAGTGTAATTGCAAAGAAATTTGTATAGCATAATACATAATTCCATCAAATACAACATTTGCAGAGTATGGCATGACATGACATGATTAGATTAAATATGGTATGCTATCAAATGAGATGCTATGTTATGTTAGCATATGCTTTCATATGTTACAGAACATTATAGGAATTGTATATATGTTATAAAATAATAGTGTTGTATAGCATAAAGCAATATATATTGCTCTATTTTTAATGTACTAATATTTTTTGCTTTCTTTGATGTCATTTAATTTATTATACTGACAATAATTCCTCTTGACCAACTTCACTGTCATCTTGATTTTGTGTGTGGCAGAGATTGCAAGAACAATCAGAATATTTATTCTTTCAATTAGAAAAAAAGTTTCTGCCTGTTTTTGAGCTTAATTCATAAAGAAAGAAGAAAAAATGGTCAAGTATTGCAAATGCTAATAGTCAGTAATTAACATATTTGAATTGCGCAAAAAAGTACCTTGGGCCCCAGATTCTGCTGTATATCCATGAAAACCTTTTTGTTTCTATTTTGGCTTGTGTCTTAGCATTCTACACCAGAACAATGAAGAGATTGAGAAAAACCCTTCCACAAAAAGAGATCATTGGAATTAAAATATTAAGATATTTGGATGCACTTGTGATCTCTCCTTAATTCAGGTGTTCCCTTGAATAGTATTGATTTAATGATAATTTCAGAGCAATATCTATCCTTATTTCAAGACTCTTGATAATAAACTATAACTTCACCATTGACAGGGCATCTAGCATTCTGGGGACCTTTTCCACTTTCTTCTGACATCATGAGAATACCAGAGAAACACATGAGTGACCTCCCGGTACTATTGCTACATGAATATCTTTCACTTCATATATTTCATGGGTGGCATTAGATCAGAGGTTTTGACTAGAAAGAACTTCAGATATCATCTATTTCAGGTCTCTGATTTTTAATACAGAAAACTTGAGGCACAGGAAGCTTAGATTACCTGCCCTAGCAAGAAGAGTAATAGAAGTCACAGATAAAATTTCAATTCAAGCCTTATAACTTCAGTGTTTTATTTTTCCCTACCATACATACTTTACTTCAGTTTTTTTTTGAAGCTTATTATTTGTCATATGTTGCATCCTGCTCAAACACACCTTGCACTCATTTCCCTTTCTGTGATAACCATGTTTAATTCCTCAGGGGCTATTATGTTCAACAAATCAGTCATATAGAACACCAACATATCACCATAATAGAATATTATTGCACCATAAGAAATTATAATATGAAAAATGCAAAAAAAATTTGTAAAGACTTAGAGATAGAATTAAGAAGACAGAATAAACACAACAATCTTCATACTAAAATTCACCATAAAATATAATAATAGCATCAAATTTCAAAAATAACACCCAAGAGAGATGAGGAGGATATAATGATGTTATCATTAAAGTTAATGTAGATATTTTATCAAATTACAAATGATTTCCAGTTTTAATTGGGTTCAGTAGATAGAATGATGGATCTAGAGTCAGGAAAACCTCAGTTCAAATCATGCCCAAGATACTTACTAGCTTTGTGGCTTTGAGAAAATCACTTAACCCTGTTTTTCTTGATTTCTTCCATTGAAAATGAATTGGAGAAAGAAATAGCAAACCAGTCCAATAGCTATGGCAAGAAAACCTCAAATGGGGTCATGAAGAGTAAGACATGACTTAAACACAACACTAAACTCTTCCAAAATCTTTCCTTTATTGGGAAGATAAGTGATGCAGTGGATAGAGCACTGCACCTGGAGTCAGGAAGACTGATCTTCCTAAATTAAAATCTGGTCACAGACACATTACTAGCTGCATTATCCTGGGTAATTCACATAACTCTGTTTCAGTTTTCTCATCTTCAAAAAATCTCAAGAAGGAACTGGCAAACCATTCTAATATCTTTGCCAAGAAAATCCCAAGTGGGGTCACAAAAATCATGATACAACTGAAAAATGACTAAACAAAAACAAACTTCATAATTTTAGTTTATTTGATATATTGTTTTTGTTGACAGTTACTGAGTTTAAGAGACCAAATCATCCTCCTAAAAAATTGTAAAGTTTTTAAGGGCACTAAGACAGAAACTAGACATTTGCAATTGGAAAGACACAGTGACAGTGGCTACTGAATCTGATAAAAAATTTTGTTATGAATTATAGGAAAGCTAGTAGTTATTCTTAGATAATGATAGGTAGATGGAGATAGATATTTCATAACATTCATCTACTGCTTCAAAGTGTGCAAAGCACTTTATGTATATTGTCTCATTTGTTCTCAATAGCTCTATGAGGTGGTCTTTATTTGCCTATATTATGAGAAAGGAAATAGCCTGAGAGAAGGTGACTTGCCTAAAGGATTAGTGAGTACCTGTCAGTCTCAGAATATGAACTAGAATTTTTCTGGTCCCAAATCTAGCAGTACCTATTTAAATCTATGATCATATGGATCAGAAGAGTTTGAAAGACCGAGAAGTGGGGACTAGGTATTGGTCATAGAATATTTTAACTTGCATTATCATTCTGGTGCATAATTCATATGTAGGAATGCTTACCTTATATAGAGTTCAAGCCTTGGTTTCTTTAGTAACCATAATCAGTAGGTAGGATAAATATGTAGGAAGCAACAATGATGAAAGAAATCAGATTAGAGTCAGTTCCTTCCCACCTATCTGAAGTATATCTGTTGAGCTCCCTGGCTTCCAGCTCCCTTCTACATAGGAGAGTGCCTAGGGAATTCTGGGCAACTTTCCACATCAAGTCTATGATCTTAGATCCAGCTTACATGGCATTTTTAAATAGTTTAGAGCATCCAGGCTTATTTTGGATTTTTCTATATCTGATATATGGGATCTGGCAGCAGAGTTATAACTACAGCAATTGTGAGTGTTAAGAGGTTACTTCTGTTCCTGAATCAACAGAATTAACATGAGAGTAAGATTTATATCATACTGTAGAATTCAGGGGTCCCCAAACTATGGCCTGCAGGCCACATTCAGCCTTCTGAGGCCATTTATTTGGCCCCCACCTCACTTCTGGAAGGGGCACCTCTTTCATTGGTGGTCAGTGAGAGGAGCATAGTATGTGATGGTGCTGCAAAGCGTAGAGCTCAAGTACAGTACTGCTTCTGGTGACATAATCCTTTGCGTGGCACCTTGTTCTAAGAGTAACTGAATGAGGCACTGCACAAAGGATTATGTGGCTGCACAATGGGAGATGTCAGCATGGTGCATGGTGAGCAACAGTATGGGGGAGGGAATTCTGCACTGTGTATACTGCTGCCCAGTATAGTGGTGGCAGTGATGGGCCTGTGCAAGGTGTGACAGAATCAACACAGCCAGAGTTGAAGCCTCCACTATACCAGAGAGCAGTATACAGATTTGTTCATAGTTGGGGGGTTTTATAGTCTGGCCCTCCAATGGTCTGAGGGACAATGAACTGGCCCCCTGTGTAAAACATTTAGGGACCTCTGCGTAGATGCTCTGGGGGATGATGTTCCACAACATTTTAAATATAACAGGAGTCTATCCATAGACTAAGGACTTGTCTTCATGGATATACTGCATGGATAGTTCAAGTTATATAGATTAGTCAATTTTTATTATATACAAAATACTATATACCATAAAGACAAGTCCCTTGTAAGGTCCTCTTCACAAGTCTTTTATTTCTTCCTCCTGCCCTCTCACCTTCTTTCTTTCTTTCTTTCTTTCTTTCCTTCTTTCTTTCTTTCTTTCTTTCTTTCTTTCTTTCTTTCTTTCTTTCTTTCTTTCTTTCTTTCTTTCTTTCTTTCTTTCTTTCTTTCTTTCTTTCTTTCTTTCTTTCTTTCTTTCTTTCTTTCTTTCTTTCTTTCTTTCTTTCTTTCTTTTTCTATCAAAACTGTCTTTCTTTCTTCCTTTTTCTATCAAAACTGTCTTTCTTTCTTTCTTTTTCTATCAAAACTGTCCTAGTGGACAGCTGTGGTTTACTTAGCTATTATAGCAAATTCTCGAAAATCATTTCTATAGTCATTCCAAAAGAACAGTATTTTTTAGAGTCCACATATGTCCCAATATTTTTCACATGGCTTACAGGTAAGTAAACAACAGAGAGGTGAGGGGTATTTATGTTGCGGTTGGGGGAAGGCAAATAGGATTAAATTCCAGTATATTGTAAGGATACAACTTTAGTAACTTCATTTTTTCTTATTTTCTCCATCAGAGTCATTGTTCATTCTCAGAAAAACAACTCATTTTATATCTTGAACATAGTTGAACATACTTGAGCAATTTTACAGCCAACAAACTCCCTTTTCTGTCTTTTAGAGAATTCCCCAATATTGTGAATTTTAAAAGTCTCCATCTTGGTCTAGCACCCAAAAATTGTGCACACCCACCTACACGGGCATGCGCTAGTCAATGACTAATCAGAAATAACTAACTGCCCACCTGGGCTGTCCTAAGCCAAGCTAGAGCCAACCATTGGATTTGTGAGACACAGGAAGAGAGGTAGGGAACAGCCTCTGAGATTGGCGGAACTTCCTGTGGAGAGAGCTAGGGGGAGTTGGTGTTAGGAGCTTGGAGAGGGAGGACGCCCGCAGACAGCTTTCCTTCAGATCGGTCACGTGAGTTAAGGACTGGTTCTTTCCACCTGGGCCTTTAGGCCTAAACTCCCTCTGCCTTGGTCAGAGGTTGAGTAGCCTCTTTCCCTTTTCTCTTCTCTCCTTCTCTCCCTATCCTTTTCCCTACTCCCAGTGTGATTAAACCTCCATAAACCTCATTCTGACTTGAGTGTTTCATTTTAGGAATTTCATAAGTAAATTCCTTGGCGGCCATTGTTAATATTATATAAATCTTGTAGCCACATTTGTAACCATTACTATATTATAACCTTCTCCCAGAAGCCTTAAATTTCCCCATTACAGTTTTGGCTAACCACTACGGGGAAAAAAGAACCTTATCAGTCTTCTGATCTCCTTACTATCACCTGGGAGAAATCCCACCCCGGCTACCCCCTCTGGCTCTTGGCCCTGCCTTAGTGCTTGGAAGGTTTCTAGAACCTCAATAAATTTCCTGAATTTTCTTGCCTTTTCAACCCACTTATTGCTCACTCCCTCAGTCCTGTTACCAAATACCTTGGCTTAAAGACACAGCTGCCAGAACAGGTGAGTATAAAACACCTTTTCTCTTTTCCCTTTACCCCTTAAGTTAAATTGGGGTCAACAGGATTTTTTTTCCTTCTCCTCTTTGTCTCTCATTTCCATCTCCTTTTACTTTAAGGAGGTGGCTCAGTAGAGAGAGGCAGGCCAGGCTTACCTAATCAACTAAGCAAGGAGGAACCTCAGGAGAAGGAGCTCTTAGGAGCTCCTAGCCCGCAAAAAACAGCTGAATACAGCTAGGGAGCTAACTTAAAACCCATTTTTTTTTCTGTTTCCTGGCCTTTCTAGTCTTAAAAATTTAAGTGGGCTTTGCTCAAGGAAGATAGCACATGGTCATAGCGGCTTTAGCCTGAGGGCCAAAGAAGATTGCTGAGACCCACCCACATACACTTTGTAAAGAAGGAGAATTTACAATACAATAGGCCCTTACCCTGTATAGGGTTGTAGACTCAGAGCCACCTACTGTAAAAAGAAAAAGCCTGTGGAAAGTTTGTTGCTTTGCCCTGCTCCCCACTTGCTTTGTGAAATTACAAAATATACATATAAAAATGAGTACTATATCCTTTGACAATTATAAGGCAGCTGAAGAAGTAGGGGCATTGAGGAATGAAGGATACCTCCAAATTTTTATATTAATAGGTACTGTCATTTTTGTACTCCTCAATACTATATTTAGAGATGAAAAAATAAAAAAAATTGAGGATAAAATAAAACAAAATGAGGAGAAAATAAAACAAAATGAGGAGGAAATAAAGCAAAATGAGGATAAAATAGAAAATATTGAGGATAAAATAGAAAATGTTGAGGATAAAATAGAAAAAATTGAGGATACAATAGAAAAAATTGAGGATAAAATAGGAAATATTGAGAATAAAATAGAAAAAATTGAGGATAAAATAGGAAATATTGAGAATAAAATAGGAAATATTGGGGATAAAATGGGAAATATGGAAGATAAAATAGGAAAAATTGAGGATAAAATGCAAGCCCAATTAGAAGATCTAAAAAGTTTCTTACAGGATCAATTGACAAACAACCACTCTACCAGAAATAGACCTGTTTCTGAACCTTTGAATGAGGAAATTTCCTTCCCTGAAATAGAGATGGAAAATACCTTTCCTATAGCCAAGTTAACAGACTGCTTCTCTCGTGTAGTGCAAATCTTGTCTGAATTTAATCCCCAAAACCCTTCCCCGGCAATCCCAGATTCTCATGTTCCTTCTCCTACAGAAAACCAAATTCCAATGCAAGAGAGATCTTGTCCCCCTAGAAAAACCTGTCCTTGTCAAACTGACCCACAGGTGCAAAATCCAACTAGAGGCCTGTTTCCTCTAAGAGAAGTACCTGAAATAGGACGAAATGGGGATGTGGTGACTTTAAGACATAGGATACCGTTTACTCCCCAAGAAATAAATGAATTTACACGAAATATTCCCACATATGAACAAGATCCTTTTCTAGTAACAAAAAAGATGGGAGACATATTTTTTCAGTATAATCCGTCTTACAAGGACGTTGAGAGCTTACTCCAGGCTTTTTTAAGTGAACGTGAAAAAAATAAAATAATTGCTCATGTCAACAAAACCAGGGGGCGTAATGCAGCACATTGGCCATCTCAGGATCCCGAATGGGACTATAACAATCCTGAGGATTATCTACAACTATACCGTTGTAGAGAGGCCATCCTCACGTCCATGAAGGAATGTGCGGACAGTACAGATAAGTGGATGGAACTGGAAAAAATTAAGCAAAAGGAAAATGAAACACCCTCCAGATTTATGGACAGAATTATCGAGTTTGGGGACAGATACTTAGATTGGGACTTAACTAAAGAGAGTAGTATAAGACAAGCTAGAAGAATCTTTGTAAACAATTCTTGCAAAGCAATTAAAAATTATTTCAAAACACAATGCCCAAGATGGTCAGATATGGACCTTGAAGAATTGCGAAAAACAGCTATATATGTTTTAAAGGGAAACGAAGAAAAGGAGAAAGAAAATGATGATGACATGGAGGAAATGAAGAAAAAAATGAGATATTTAATAGATAGGATAACTAAATTAGAAAGTGGGCAGGGTAATGAACCAACGACAATTGCCCCTCTCCAGAAATCCAATTATCAATCCATTACTTGCCACTTCTGTGAGAAGAAGGGCCACAAAATGATGGAATGTAGAACCTTTCTTAAGATGTTTGGAAGGAATACACAGTTTAATAATAGTTTTAGAAATAATAACTATAATGAATATAGAAATAAGAACTTTAGAAACCAGAATTATAGAAATAGGAATTGGGAAATTAATGACAATGCTCAAATTGAAGAAAATTTTAATGATAATACTCAACAATATATGAGAAATGGCGCTCGTCCAAAAATTACTCGAGGTACTAATGACTCTCAGAGAGGTGCCCTTCAGGGGGGTGCCCAAGGAATATCCCAAACACAATGATGGTGCCCGGGGGGGGCTAGGGCACAGGAATCAGAGGATACAACCTTTGATTTCCCGGACCCTGATGTCCTACTACCCGTTGTCCCTATCCACTGCCCTCCCCATACTAATGAACCCCATGTTACCTTAAAGGTGGGTAACACCTATTATGATTGTCTATTAGACACCGGAGCTTCCTGGTCTGTATTGAAGAGAAAACCTGATTTACAATGTTATTCTATTGGCTCAGAGAATGTAATGGGAGTATCAGGAATAACCCAAAGAGTTAAAAGACTTCCTCCTAGAATGGTGTCTGTAGGACCCCTAGAGGTACAACACTCTTTCCTTTTGATGCCTGACTCCCCTTTAAATTTGCTGGGGAGGGACCTTCTATGCAAACTCAGAGCCACAATAACCTGCTCCCCAGATGGCTCATTATCATTAGAAGTACCAGAGGAATCTTTAAAATTACTCCCTGTACTTCTCTCGGAAAACCAGGACGCAAAAGAGCCTTCCATTTTTGAAATACCTAAAGATATACCTGAGTCTCTTTGGGCCACATCTTCTTCTGATGTAGGCTTGCTTAAATCTGCTGTTCCTGTGCAGATAAAAACTAAATCTAGCCCACCTCCTTCTATCCCTCAGTATCCCCTCTCAAAGGAGGCAATTGAGGGTATTACACCAGTTATTAACTCATTAATAGAACAGGGAATAATAATCCCTTGCAAATCTGAATACAACACGCCCATCCTACCAATTAAAAAACCAAAAAAAGGGCCCGATGGCAAGCACATCTATAGATTTATACAGGATCTAAGGGCAGTAAATAATCACGTTATAAAGAGACACTCCGTAGTTTCTAACATACATACTATTATTTCATCTATTCCTAGCACAGCTACATACTTTACAGTAGTAGACTTGTGTTCAGCCTTTTTTTCCATACCAATACATGAAAACTCCAGACATATTTTTGCTTTCACCTGGAAGGGCTCACAATATACCTGGTGTCGGCTGCCACAGGGTTATGTCGAAAGTCCGAGCTTATTTGAGCAAATTTTGAGCCAAGACACAGACAATATAACATTTAAAAATAGCAAATTAATCAAATATGTAGATGATCTACTCTTGGCTTCAACAGATGCAAAAACATGTCAAGAAGATAGCAAACACCTTCTTTTGGAATTGCACAAAAGAGGTCATAAGATCTCGAAGGACAAAGTTCAGTGGTGTCTCCCCAAAGTAGAATATTTGGGGTTCATTCTGACAGCTGGTGCCCGCTCTATTTCTCCCAAGCGAATTGAGAATATTCAAAAATTGAGTGCTCCTACTACTAAAAAACAGTTAAGAGCAATTCTGGGAGCAACAGGGTTTTGCAGACAATGGATTCCTTGTTATGGGGAAATTACTAAACCTCTTATAGCACTAACAAGGGATGTAGTCCCTGAACCCCTCAAATTAGAGCCTGAACACCTGTCAGCTCTATCAGAGCTAAAAAAGGCTATCTTATCTGCCCCTGCTCTAGGCATCCCAAATTACAACAAGCCATTTACTTTATATGTACATGAGCGAAGAGGAGTAGCCTCAGGCGTTTTAACTCAGACTTTGGGACCTTCTCAGCGCCCAATTGCCTATTATTCTGCCCAACTAGACCCAGTAGCAGCAGGAGCACCACCATGCCTTAGAGGAGTAGCTGCTACAGCCTTACTAGTAACAAAAACCGTTGATTTAGTATTGGGATGTCCATTAACAATAATGTGCCCACATGAGATTGAAGCATTATTGGTAAAACATAGAACACAGGCATTCTCGGATCAGAGAATTACAAGGTATGAAATAACCTTATTAAATAGTGAAAATATTACCTTGAAACGCTGTTCAACTCTTAACCCTGCCACCTTGCTTCCAGATTTACCTACTTCAGGAGAACCACTACATAACTGTGAAACATTAGTGTCCATGGCAGAAAAGCCTCGAGATAATCTCTTGGACACTCCCTTAGACAATGCAGATCTGATCTTATTTACCGATGGTTCCTCTTTTATGAGGGATGGCATACGTTACACTGGAGCTGCCGTAGTCTCAGAATTTGCCACTGAATGGTCAGCTTCACTGCCCTCTAACATTAGCGCTCAAGGAGCAGAGCTCATAGCTCTGAAACATGCCTGTATAATTGCCAAGGATAAAAAGGCAACAATTTATACGGATTCTAGATATGCTTTTGGCATTTGTCACTCAGTCGGGATGCTATGGCTCCAGAGAGGATTTTTAACCTCAGCTGGAAAATCCATAGCTAATGCAGAAATTATTAATGAAGTTCTTTCTGCTCTCAAACTGCCTAAAGCCCTAGCTGTAGTTCATTGCTCTGCCCATACAGGAGGCTCAGACCCTGTCTCTAGAGGAAATGACCGAGCAGATGCCGCTGCAAAAATAGCAGCCATAGAAGGACATGGATTAATTTTAACATTAACAACCACTGATAATTTAAATTTATCACTCTCCTATAATGAAAAGGAAGTGGAAAAATGGAAACAAAAATTTAAAGCAAAACAAATTAATGGAGTATGGGTGTCATCTGAAGGAAAACCCCTGCTCCCTAGAAGTTTCTATAACCAAATTTGCCAATCTATTCATAAAAATGGTCATTTTGGTACCCAGGGCATCGTGGACTCTGTTAAGAGAGTATGGATAGCCCCTGGCATAACTACCATAGCCTCTAAAGTGTGTTCATCCTGCCCTACCTGCCAGGCATATAACCAACATGCCTTTCGTGGTAAAGCCTTTGGTGGACGTCCTCTGGCTTACACACCTTTTGAGCACCTGCAGATAGATTTTATAACGATGCCAAAGGCTGGACAATATAAATTTTGTTTGGTCATAGTAGACCAACTGACCAGATGGCCAGAAGCATTTCCTACAGCCCGAGCCACAGCAGCTTTTGTTGCTAAGGTGCTTTTAAAAGAAATTATTCCTCGCTTTGGCCTACCAGCACGTATTGACTCCGATAGAGGGAGTCATTTTACCGATTCTGTCTTAAACCAGATATATTCTTGCTTGGGGATAACTCCCAAATTCCATGTTCCATATCATCCCCAGAGTTCAGGCCAAGTTGAGAGGATGAACAAAGAACTTAAAACTATGATTGGAAAATTATGCACTGAGACCCATTTAAAATGGCCTGAAATTCTCCCTTTGGCCCTATTTTATCTTAGAAGCAGGCCTAGAGGAGACTTACATATTTCACCATTTGAGATGCTTTTTGGACATCCGCCTATACAGGCTAAGCCTTTCTCCCCGGCTTATACATCGCTATTAGGGGGAGATACTACTATTGCTTCCTATATACAGGAATTACAGCACAAACTGTGTGAGCTACATGAATCCGGAGCTGCAGTACAAGCTGGACCACTAGACTTCTCCCTTCACGACCTGAACCCAGGAGACAACGTGTATATTAAGAATTTCAAGCGTACTGGAGCAACTGAACCTTCATGGGAAGGACCATTCCAAATATTGTTAACTACTCCAACATCTATAAAGGTTGGAGAAAAGGACTCTTGGATTCACTGTTCTCATGTAAAGAGAGCATCTTCTGTTGAGACTGATTGACTGTATCCTATACATGCATTGGAGATAACTATACATTGACAAGTGGAACTGTTTTATTCTGCTTTTGACACATTGAATTCCTAAATTTAATTTTTTTCCTTTTTTCCTTTTTTTTTCTCTTTTCCTTATTTTATTATTATTATTATTTTTACATTATTTTATTTTTTTTTCCCTTTTTCTCATTTCTATGTACTTTAGGTACATATGATCAATATTAATTTTTATTCTACAATATTAGTTTAAATATATATACTTGTTGTTATTATTAATACGCACCCAAACAGCTTTAGACTATGGGAACCTGCCATTTATTGATAATTGTTGTGGGACTATGATTAATGTTTATGTCTGATTCTAGATATGAGATCAAACAAGGAGCACAGATATAACCTGGATAATGCCAAAAGAGCTCACAGGTCTAAAAATCAAAAGACCAATCCAGGTAGGATTAATGCATTTCTAAGCCAATACTAAGGACTTGAACCTAGTGTGAGACTCGGGGTTGCGACACTTGACAGACGTTAAGATGTAGGCCTTCCCTGTATCCACACTCTTCGTGAAAATACCTACAGACAAGTACCTAAGGTTGGCTACCATCCTGGCTCCATCCATCCCTGAGAACGAAGGTAAAATCAGACGAGGGAATGACACTTCCCTAGATATAAAATAAAAATCTGGTCCTCTTTTTTCTCTCCTATAGTATGGCAACTTCCTGTAGCCTGGGCTGCAAATGGGGAAGTAAAATATACTGCATTCTGTCCTACAGACTTGTGGGATTAGAAATTACTTAACTGGACCCTAATACAGAGGCCTGTGGAAAAAAAAAATTTTTTTTTATTCTTGCTTTCTCAAATTTTGTATACATAGATTTTTTGATTTTGATACTGATTTTGAATTCTTTAATGTAAATATGCATATATAAAGGGTTATATTTTTTTCCCTTAATTTTTTCCCTTTTTCTTCTTTTGATTTTGATTTTATTTTCATTTTGTTTTGTTTTTCTTTTGAATTAACTCACACACCCCCACAACTAAAACTTGAATCCTCAGCTGGACTCAGTGTTTTTTCAACACTTTCTTCAGGGGGGATTGTATTTCATCAATTCCAAGATTTAAATTTTGTTCGAGAGAGAAATCTCCAGAGAAGAAGCTTGCTAACTAACTGAATCCAGAGAATGAACTGTTTGCAGAAAGATATCTAAACCTTTTCACTACAGGAAGATCCAGAATGAACCTTGGGGTGTGGTTGATTGAACATTTTTTGAATGTACACTCTTATGCCAAAGGGGACTGCCCCCTAATTGGCTTTTGTCAATGCGCCCAGCAAAACATTGGTTTGCTGTCTTTCTCTCTCTCCTCTATTTCCCCATATTTACAACTATTATAATTTTCCTCTTAGTGGGTAGAAAAAATTTTTGTATACACTTATAGTTAGAAATTTTTGGGGTGCAGTATGCTTATGTTTAGTGATCAATTGGGGAGACTAGTCTCCCAATCATCATCAGGGGGGATTGTGAATTTTAAAAGTCTCCATCTTGGTCTAGCACCCAAAAATTGTGCACACCCACCTACACGGGCATGCGCTAGTCAATGACTAATCAGAAATAACTAACTGCCCACCTGGGCTGTCCTAAGCCAAGCTAGAGCCAACCATTGGATTTGTGAGACACAGGAAGAGAGGTAGGGAACAGCCTCTGAGATTGGCGGAACTTCCTGTGGAGAGAGCTAGGGGGAGTTGGTGTTAGGAGCTTGGAGAGGGAGGACGCCCGCAGACAGCTTTCCTTCAGATCGGTCACGTGAGTTAAGGACTGGTTCTTTCCACCTGGGCCTTTAGGCCTAAACTCCCTCTGCCTTGGTCAGAGGTTGAGTAGCCTCTTTCCCTTTTCTCTTCTCTCCTTCTCTCCCTATCCTTTTCCCTACTCCCAGTGTGATTAAACCTCCATAAACCTCATTCTGACTTGAGTGTTTCATTTTAGGAATTTCATAAGTAAATTCCTTGGCGGCCATTGTTAATATTATATAAATCTTGTAGCCACATTTGTAACCATTACTATATTATAACCTTCTCCCAGAAGCCTTAAATTTCCCCATTACAATATGAGATTGTTGGTAATCATATGTGTATATATGCACATGCATATGAATAAATTCATATATGTGAATTGATCTCCTTATTAAGGGCATTGGCCATGAGAAACCTAATATCCAGAAATCATGTGGAGATGTAAATGACTATAAGCCTGCTACCGAAAATATTTTAAAAAACTTGACCTTGATTCTGAATTATTTGAATGTAAACCAAGGCTTTAACAAAATTCTTGTAAACATTAAAGGCATTATAATTTATTTGCCAATAATTAATCACATTTCTTACAAAAATATATATTAAAATGTAAATACAATTTTATTTCTGCTCTAAAAATATAAAAATTTATAAAATATAGATTATGCCAAAAATAAAGTATTTTTGAAAACTCTATTACAGAAAGTGTGAATTAACTACAGTTTCTTTTTTTATATCTACATGAATATAAGCATTTGGTCCAGTTCTTTCTTTCTTTTGGTAGTGTCTTGACTACTTTGACAAGAAGGCATTTATTATTTGGTAATGCTATTTCTGACCAATAGTTACTTCATTGCTTCCATTCACTTTGGATAAAAGGCAATTGTAATTCTATTATTTTCTCTCAGATGCCATATTCTTAAACTGATAAATACAATGGAGAATCATACAGTCTAGTCCTGTTAGACTCTCACCTATTTCATGCAATTTCTATTTGACCTCTAATGTTAGCATAGATTATGCTCCCCTTTCTTTTAGATTAAAAGAACTATCATCTCTTCTCACATCTCTTTATTCTGTTTGATTGAAATCAATTTGATTGTATCCATGTCTTTCTTTCACATTTTTAAAAGAACTTATTCTCTTCTTAACCGCATTATTTCCCACAAGAAATTATGTTCTTTCTATGGGAAAAATCAGACCTTAAACTCTGATATTTAGCTGACTTTTTCTTCTTCCATTCTCTTCTAAAACTGTGTTTCCTGAGAGTTCACAAAGTCCTAGGAAGATCATCTTCTCTTGTTTCAAAACTTCCAGGCTCTGAATTTTGGTTCTCAGAAAATGCACAGAGTCATTTGGAATTCATTGTAACTTACAATGCTGCAATTTTTTTCCAAGTCAGTTATCTTTTTTCATAATCAATGTATGCCATTCACATTGGCAGGTTATTTTCATCCATCTTTACCAGAAATTCATTTATCATTCAGAAGTGTTCTACCGTAGAATATCCTGATTAATAGCCTCTCTGCTCTTCTGGTTCTGTTGAAATCTCATGTTAGTCAGTCAATTTCAGAGTGTTTCCAGAGAAGTATATAGATTGTACCTAGTTCTATGGTACAAACATAGCATTTAAAAGGATATACTATAAATAGATCTGTATATTTCATCAAATGCCTTTTATCACTTTTCTTGTGTTGGAGAATGAGGATAATAGACAATGTTGAATTGCTGAAATGTTCCCTTCCCTACCACTGGTTCAACTATAACCTTTGTAACATTCAAAATGCTAGCTTTCCTCTGAATTTTTAAATCTGTTTGATTTCTTCCCCTCTTTACTCCTATAATTTGTGAATATCTTATCTCATTGTTTCTGATCTGACAAAAAATGGAGTGATATTTTACTATTTGAGGACTGTATAGAATTATTTATGCTGTGGCCTATTCCATTTCAACTAGATTTTTCACACCTAAATTTGGGTACTTTATGAACTCATTACCCTGCTCAAAATTTAATTTGCCTTTGTAGAATGCCTTTTGTCAGAAAATGAATATGGCGATACTGATGTTTCCCTTTTTGCTTTGTCTGCCAAGAATCTTAAAGCCAGATTCAGTGTCCAATTGTAGTAATTATCTCCTCTCAAGTGCCTGGTTTTACCTATTCCCTCTTCTCCTTTTAGACTATCTCTGTTCTGTTTTTATCTCTAATTGCCCTAATTTATGTTTTACTTAATCTTGTAAGCAGCCCAAGAAAATCTTTGAAATAACCAGGGTACAAATCTTAGGCAAAAGGAAGAGTAGGGCAATTATACCCCCTGGGAATTGGGATACTGATTAATTGAAAACAGTCTACTATTTGCCACTTTTCAAAGATCATCATTTGTTTTTCCTACAAGGGAGCATTACATTTTGCCAATGATTAAAACTTCTGAATAAATTTCTTCTTTATGTTTTACATTTTATTAAAATGTTTAAGGTTTATGAATAAGAAAAATCATCTTTTTTCTGTCTGGTACAGGTGACATGTAAAGAAGGGATTTGATTTTAATTTGATCTTTTTTAATTAAACTTTTAACACAAATTTCAGGTCTTTATATTGTCAAATATTTCTAAATGAGTGAAGTCCATGTTTACTTTCATAAAGGAAAAAATAAATCTCTCTTTTTGTCTCTTCCTTCCTCACTATCTACTTAGCTTCCTGCCTAGGTTCCTTCTTTTTCACTCCTTTCCTCTCTTACTTTCATTCTCAGATGATAAGTATTAAGATGTCAAATTTTATTCCACTTTTTCACCATTGACTAATTTAGAGTGCTAATCATTTTCTTTTCTTTTCCTTCATGGAATATTTCCATACTGTAAGAAGACAAAATAATAGAATCTGAGAGTTGGAAAAATCTTAGAAGTAATCTGGTCGAAGTATTAGCTGAATCATCCAATCAACATTTATTAAATGCTTCCTATATCCCAATCATCAGTTACTGTAATAAACACTGGAGAATATAAAGAAAGGCAAAAAGTCTGTTTTCAAGGAAATTTAATCTGGTGGATGAGACAACAAGTATGCATAAAAATAGATCTAAGATAAACTGGGGGTAGGCTTAGACAGAAGGCACTAAGATTAAAGTTAACTAGAGAAATTCTTACAGAAGGTAGGATTTTAAGAAAAACAAGATAGTTTGGAGGCAGTAATGAGGGGGAAGTAACTTCAAGGAATGAAGGGTTGCTAGAGAAAATGCTCAGGGGGGGAAGTATTTTTGTCTGAATTTACTGTCACTAAATTGAATAATATATTTGTTGGTTGTTATCCATAGTATTTGTAAAAAATCAGAATAACATGTTGTGGCCAATGTACAATGTGTTTGACTATGGGTAATCAGACTAATATAAGCTAGGAAAGTTCTTCCACAGGTTGTGCATAAACAGTTCATGTGAAATTTTGGGATAGAGATGTCTCTACATTTTTGAATCCTGAATTTCTTTTGAGCTACTGTAATTCTGCATTGTTAATAGAACATAACATTTTTGAGGCAGTCAAGATGGCAGCATAGAATCAGGGAAAGTTCAGACCTCTGAAAACCCTTCCATAGTGATTACAAATTAAATGCTCCTGGGGACTGAAAATCAAACCTAACAACAAGACAGAGCCAAGGAACCCTCCTACTAGATTCAACATAAAAGCTACAACCCAAAAGTCAGAATTCAAGAACACTCTGTTTTTAAGGGAAGGAAGAAGGAAGGTCCAGGGATCTCTTCCCCACCCAGAGTTCTAAGCCTCCAGTGGCAGCTTGAACCTCTAGGTGGGCAAAGGTGTTGGTCTGGAGTGAGTACTTTGCAGGCAAAGCTGTGCCAGGTTTAGTGTCTAACACTGGCAGTGGGGAAGCAGATAGAGGAGAAACAAAGAGCACAGAGGGGGAAGCATAGTTGAAGCAGAGGAGACACTGCATATTGCCCCCTTCACAAAGTTTTGGCCTCAGGGCACAGCCAGCAACCTAGCCTGACTTAATCCCATCAAATCCTTCATAGGGCAATCTCCAACACTTCTCCCCCACAGACTGCTCTGAGAGATTTACTGACAAGTCTCCAAAGGTGAAGGTGGAAAGAAAATCCCCAAACCACAAAAAGAATGAAAGGGGCAAGAGCTCAGGTAACTGCAGGGAGTAAAGAAGGAGTAAATATGAGCAAACAAAAAAAAAGAAAGAGATTACAATAGACAGCTTCTATACAGGCAATGAACAAAGAGCAAACTGAACAGAGAAGAATGAGGGAACACTAAGCAAAAAAAAACAAAAAACAAAAAAAAAACCAGAAAACTCAGAGAACAGGATACAGGCTTGAGAATAACTCAAAATACAATTCAAAACACAATTAAGAGAGGCTGAAGACAACTGGGAAAAAAAAAGTTAAAAACTAAGACAAGTCATCTGGAAACAAAAACTAAGACAAGTCATCTGGAAACAAAGCCACTTGAAATAAGACAAGAAAACAGTGTCTTGAAAGCCAAAATCAACCAGCTTGAAAATAAGGCAAAGGAGATGAAAGATGAGGCAAAGGAGATGAAAAATGAGGCCAAGAGGATGGAAGATGATCTCCAAAGAAAATCAGACCAGAAGGAGAAGGATGACCAAAAAGCCAGGGATGAAATCCAGTCTTTAAGAAACAGAATACAACAACTAGAATCAAGTGACTGTACAAGGCAGTGGGACACTAAAAAACAAAATCAAAAAAGAATGAAAAAAATTGAGGAAAATTTGAATCACCTCATTAACATAACAGAAGATTTAGAAAACTGTTCCAGGAGAGACAACTTAAGAATCATTGGTCTACCAGAAGACCATGTAAAAAGAAAAAGCCTGAACATCATACTACAGGAAATTATCAAAAAACAAAAACAAAAACAAAACAAACTGCCCTGATATTCTAGAACAAGAGGGAAAAGTGGAGATTTAAAGAATCCACAGATCACCTCCTATACTTCATCCCCATCCCCAACTGACAACACCCAGGAATGTAATAGCCAAATTCAAGGACTGGCAGATCAAGGAAAAAAAAAATACAAACTGATAAGAAGAAGTCATTCAGATACCCTGGAACCACAGGTAGGATAACACTGGTTCTGGCTGCATATACACTGAAGGACCAAAAGGCATGGAATATGATATTCTGGAAAGCAAGGCAACTAGGTTTACAACCAAGAATCAACTATTCAATTTGCAAAGAAAAGACCACACCTGAACAGAAAATTTGATGTACAAGCACAGAACTCAAGAGAATCATCAAAAGGTAATGAAAAAAAGAGGGAAAAAAAAAACAAAACAAAAATTTAAGAGACTCAATAAGTTAAAATGCTATGCATCCCTATAAGAAAAGAGGTCATCGGTAACTCTTAAAAACTGTTGCTATCACCTGGGCAGCTGGAAGAATTACACTTAGAGGGAACAGTGACAAACTGTATAGGATGAAATGCCAAGACATCAATATGTATATAAATATATGTATGCATATATATATGCATATATATATATATATATACACACTCACACACACACAACTTTAACTAAAAAAAAGAGGTTATTACTAAAATAAATGGGAAAAGAAAGAAAAGGGGGTAAATTTATATCACAAAGAAGCTTATGGTGGGAGGTAGGAGAACATCCATACACTAGAAGGGTAAAGAGGTTGGAGATAGGAAATACTCAACTCTTACATGCATTGAAATTGACTCAAAGAGGGAAGAACAATCCAATCCGTTGGGGCAGAGAATTGATTTGCACCATATAGAAAACAGAAGGGTAACAAATGGACTGGTGGGGAGGGAAGAAGCACAAGGGAGAGAGAGGGTGAGTGGTAGTTTAAAAAGACTGTAAAGAAAATAAGGGTAGAATAAGAAGGGAGGGGGGTTAGAAAGGGAAGTAAAATAAGGAGGGGAATTAGGGGGACTGGTTATAAATGGAACAATGGTGTGAAGGAAATAGTGAAAGAAGAAAAGGCATTAGTAGGAGTGGAGATCAAAATGCTGAGAAATACATAGCTGGTAATCATAACTGAATGAGAGTGGAATGAACTCACCCATAAAACACAATCGAATAGCAGAGTGGATTAGAATCCAAAACCTTACCATATGCTGTCTATAAGAAACACATAAAAGGAAGGTAGATACTCATAGGGTAAATGTAAGAGGATGGAGCCAAATTTATTGAGCATCAACTGGTAAAAAGAAGGCAGGAGTCACAATCATGATATCTGAAAAAGCCAAAGTAAAAATAGATCTCATTAAAAGAGATAGAGAAGGTATAGTATTGGGATGAGCTATTCTTTGAATGTTTGATAGAATTCACTTGTGAATCCATCTTTGATTGTCTGTTGGATTTCTTTTTTCTGATATGGGATAATATAAGAATTCTATTTCTTCTTCTGTTAGTCTAGGCAATTTATATTTTTGTAAATATTCATCCATATCACCTAGATTGGTATATTTATTGCCATATAATGGGCCAAAGTTGTTTTTAATGATTGCTTTAATTTTCTCTTCATTGGAGGAGAGTTTCCCCTTTTCATCATGGATGCTGTTAATTTGCTTTTCTTCTTTCCTTTTTTTAATTAGATTGACCAATACTTTGTCTATTTTGTTTGTTTTCTCAAAGTAGCAGCTCCTTGTCTTATTTACTAGTTCAATAGCTCTATAACTTTTGATTTTATTAATTTCTCCCTTAGTTTTTAGGATTTCTAGTTTGGTTTTCTTCTGGGGGTTTTTAATTTATTTGCTTTCAAGTTTTTTTATTTGAATTTCCAATTCATTGATCTCTTCCCTCCCTAATTTGTTAATATATGCACTCAGGGATATGAATTTTGCTCTGAGTACAGCTTTGGCTGCATCCCATAAGGTTTGAAAAGATGTTTCACCATTGCCATTTTCCTCAATGAAATTATTGTTTCTATGATTTGTTCTCTAACTAACTGATTTTAGAGTATCCTATTATTTAATTTCCAAATATTTTTTTTTATTTTGCTCTCCTTGTACCCTTACTGACCATTATTTTTATTGCCTTATGATCTGAAAAGGCTGCATTTATTATTTCTGCTTTTCTGCATTTGTATGCCATGTTTCTGTGACCTAGTGTATGGTCAATATGAATTTTAAAAGTCTCCATCTTGGTATAGTTCCCCCCAAAAAATTGTGCACACCCACACTACATGGGCATGTGCTAGTCAATGACAAATCAGTAATAACTAACTGCCAACCTGGGCTGTCCTAAACCAAGCTAGAGCCAACCATTGGCACTTGTGAGACACAGGAAGTGAGGTAGGGAACAGCCTCTGGAATTCGCTCACTTCCTGTGGAGAGAGCGAGACGCCAGTTGGTGTTAGAAGCTTGGACAGGGAGGACGTCCACAGATAGCTTTCCTTCAGATCGGTCATGTGAATTAAGGACTGATTATTTCCACCTTGGCCGTTTGGGCCTAAAACTCCCTCTGCCTTGGTCAGAGGTTGAGTAGCCCCTTTCCCTTTTCTCCTCTCTCCTTCTCTCCCTCTCCTTTCCCCTACTCCCATTGTGATTAAACCTCCATAAACTCCATTCTGACTTGAGTGTTTCATTTTATGAATTTCATAAGTAAATTCCTTGGCGGCCATTGTTCAATATTACAACAATCTTAAAAAGGTGAAATTTTCACCATTACATCAATCTTTCTGAATATGCCATGTAGTGGCACTGAGTAGAAGGTATATCCCTTTTTGTCCCTATTTACTTTTCTCCATATGTCTATTAACTCTAATTTTTCTAAGATTTAATTCACTTCTTTTACCTCTTTCTTAATTTTTTTTAAATTTGATTTATCTAAATTTGATAGTGGTTGGTTCAGATCTCCCACTAATATGGTTTAACTGTCTATTTCTTCCTTCAGTTCTCCTAGTTTCTCCATTAGAAATTTGGGTGCTATACCATTTGGTGCATATATGTTGATTAGTGATATTTCCTCATTGTCTATAGTCCCTTTTAACAACATATATTTACTTTCTCTATCCCTTTTACTCAGGTCTATTTGTGCTTTGGCTTGGTCAATCCTTTAATTCTGACCTTGGGAGTATCTACCCACCTCATATGTGTTTCTTGAAGACAATATATGATAGGGTTTTGTATTCTAATCCATTCTGCTATTTGTCTACATTTTATGGGTGAGTTCATCCCATTAACGTTCAAAGTTATGATTGTCACTTGTGGATTCCCTGGCATTTTGATATCCTCCCCTAATTCTGACTTTTCTTCTTTAGCTATAATCTTTTAAACCAGTGATTTACTTTAAATCTGTCCCCCTAGTACCCTTCCTTGATATGCTTCCCTTTCTAGCCCCTCCCTTTTTGTTCCCTTCCCTTCCCCCTCTTCTTCCCTCCCTTTTTGTGTTCCCTCCCCCACTAAACCCCTTGGTTTTCCCTTCTCCCTTACCATGTTGGATAAGATAGAATTCAAGATCCCAGTGGATCTAGGTGATCTTCCCTCTCAGAGTTGATTTCACTGAGATTAAGGTTTAAGTAAAAACTCTCTTCCTCTCCTTCTTATAGGAGAATTCTTCCCCTCCCCTTCACATGTGTATCTTTATGTGATAAAGATTATTCTATTTAGTTTTTTTTTTCTATTTCTTGGAGTATATTTTATTACCATTGAAAATTTCCACCTCCCTTTTCCTCCCCCCCACCTTTCTCCATACTGTCTTGATGCTCCAATGTTTCCCTATGCATGGTTCTTCTTACTCCTCTAATGATGCATACAATTTTTGAGGGTTACACATTATATTTTCCTCACATATTAATATATATAATTTGATATAAATGTAGTCCTTATAGAAGAGAGTTTGAATAAAAGAAAAAGATAACATTTTTTCTCCTTTTCCCTTTCCTCCATATTTAGCTTTTCATGTTTCTCTTGCTCTTTGTGTTTGGATGTTAAACTTTCCACAGTGTTCTGGTCTCTTCTTTATGAATACTTGGAAATCTTATATTTTGTTGAATGCCCATACTTTCCCCTGAAAGTATATAGTCAGTTTTGATGGATAGCTGATTCTTGGTTGAAGACCCAGCTCTTTTGCCTTTCTGAATATCATGTTTCAGGCCTTATGGTTATTCAGAGTGGGAATTGCTAGGTCCAGTGTGATCCTGATTGGAATTTCTTTATATCTAAATTGTCTTTTTCTGGCTTCTTGTAAGATTTTTTTCTTTTGCTTTGAAGCTTTGGAATTTTGCAATTACATTCCTGGGAGCTGTCTTTTGGGGATTTAGTTGGGTGTTCTGTGCACTCTTTCAATGCATATTTTGTCCCCTTGTTCTAGAATCTCTGGGCAGTTTTCTTTGATGATATATTGTATTATAATGTCAAGATTACTGTTTATTTCTGGCTTTTCTCGTAGGCCAATGATTCTCAGATTGTCTCTCCTTCCTCTGTTTTCCAGGTTGGTCACCTTGTCAGTGAGATATTTTATTTTATCTTCTAATTCTTTAGTCTTTTGACTTTGCTTTATTAATTCTTGCTCTTTTGCAAGATCATTGTCTTCCAGTTGCCTGATTCTGACCTTTAAAGACTGATTTTCCTTTTCAGTTTGGTCTGACCTGTTTTTTGAGGCTTTGAGCTATTTCTGCATTTACGTATTTTGGTCCCTCAGATTGCTGAGTTCCTTTTGCATTATTTCCCAGTTTTCCTGCCAGAAAGCTTCCATCTTTTTCATAATTCCCAACTTAAATTCTTCACGAGCTTGTGTAGAATTTCCATTTCTTTTGAAAGGTTTTGGAGCATTTGTTTGTGTTTCCTCTTCTATTTCCTCTGTATTTTGTATTTTCGCTCCATAAAATGTGTCCAAAGTCACCCCCTTCTTCTTGCTTTTCTTGGTGTTTGGAGGCTGTTGCTACTGTGAACTGTTTGCCATCTCTACGGTTTTTTTTCCTCCCCTTTCCACTCAGAAATCTGAGTGAGGAGGGCTGGCTCTCAGTGTATTGGTCTATTGATCCGAGGTTTTAGCCCCAGGCAAATTCTCCATTCTCCGCAGCTGCACTGTCTTCCTGGGGAAGCCCAGAGTCTGCCCTTCCCTGCCTGCCAGCCTTTCGGGTGTTACTGCTCTCAGGTGTGGGTCTTTGGTGTTTTTAGTTAACTCCCAAGAACTATGGTTGCCCCTTGCGCAATTCAGGGGATCCCTTTGAGCACTCGTTCATTATAGTGTGCTAGTTCTGGGTTCCCGTGATCTGAGTTCCCCTTGCCTGCCTACAGGGGTTTCAGGTTTTACTACTCACAGGAGGGGGTTCTTGGTGGTTTTACTCAGGTCCCCAAACCTGGGGCTGCCCGTTGTGCATTCCTGGGGTGCCCCTCCCTCACTTGTTGATTTTTGCCAGTACTCCCTTAAACTCTGGCTCTGTCAGCATGGTGGGTGGGGGGGAGGGTAGGTCAGCTTTTCATTCTCTCATATTGTTGAAATGCTGAAGTTCCACCAACCTTCAGTGCTATGCCTTAGTGTGGGGTCTCTTCATTCTAATGAATATGGTTGTTTTGATTTTTGGGGGGTCTTTTGAGGTTGTCTGTCATTGGGTCTGAGGAGAGGAAGCCAGCCATGTCTACTCTGCTGCCATGCTTACCTGGAAGTCCCTCTAGAGGCTTTTGATCAAATTAAGTTCAACTGGTTTGGGCTGTATTTGCTCTGAGGCTGGTGCTGCCCAGGGTCTCTCCAGTTCTCTCCAGCTGATTCTCGGCTGTCTGCAAGGTTCCCCAGTGCCTTTGCCCACCCTGAGGTTCCTGTCCTTGTGGGAGGCCCAGCACTCTAGGCTGGGAGTAGTCCTGGCCTCCCTAGCCTCTGAGGAGTTCTGATGGGATTAGGTTCAACTGGGTTGGTCTGGATGTGCCCCGAGGCAAAAACCTCAGGTGATACTGGAGCCAGATGGTATGACCTAGCCACGAAGATTGAGGCTCCCCAGTCTCTCCCTGGCTTCCTCCCCACTACCCACCCTGGACACTCTGAGCCCAGCTCCCCACTGCTCACAAGGTGGACCCTCCAAACCATCATCTTTTCTGGCCCAGAGGTTCCCACTGCTGCTGGGGGCTCAGCTTTCTGGGTTAGGGGGGAGGGGTCCCGGGACCTTCCTTCTGCCTGCCCCTTAGACCCGAGTGTTCTCAGATTCTGGCTTTTGGGGGCTGTACATTTTTATTTGAGTCCATAAGGAGAGTTCCCTGCCTCTATCCTGTTGTTAGGTTTGAATTTCAGTCCCCTAGAAGCATTCGGTTTGTGATCAGTAAGGAAGGGTTTTCAGAGGTCTGAACTTTTGCTGCTTCTAAGCCACCATCTTGACCAAGAAATTAATACTTAGTAAGGGTAATTGGAGAGGCAAATCAAAAATTAATTGGAAATTAGACACTACAATTTTCCAAAATGGGTTAGTTAAAGCACAAAACATAGAAACAATTAATAAGTTCATGAAGAAAATGACAATGATGAGACATCCTTTCAAAATCTATGAGATAGAGCCAAAGCAGTACTCAGGGGTAAATTCATATCCTTTGAGTTCATATATTAACAAATTAGAGAGGTCAGAGGTCTATGAATTGGGCATGCAAATTAAAAAAATAGAAAGTGAACAAATTAAAAATCCTCAGATGAAGACTAAATTAGAGATACTAAAAATCAAAGGAGAAATTAATAAAATTGAAAATCAAAGAACTATTGATTTAGAAGTTGGTACTTGGAAAAAAATAAAATAAAAAAGTACTGTTCAAACTAATTAAAAAAAGGAAAGAAGAAAACTAAATTGATAGTATCTATGATGAAAAGGGAGACCTCACCTCTAATGAAGAGGAAATTAAAGCAATTATTAACAATTATTATGCCTGATTATATGGGAATACATATGACAATCTTGGTGATATTGATGAATATTTACAAAAATACAAATTCCCGAAACTAACAGAGGAAGAAATAGACTACCTAAGCAACCCCATATCAGAAAAAGAAATTGAACAAGCCATCAAAGAACTCCCTATGAAAAAATTCTCAGTTCCAGATGGATTCACAAATTAATTCTAACAAACACTCAAAAAACAACTAATCCCAATATTATACAAACTATTGGACAGAATAAGCAAAGAAGGAGTTCAACCAATTTACTTTTATGACACAAAAATGGTACTGATTTCAAAGCCAGGCAGGTCAAAAGCAGAGAAAGAAAATCTTAGACCAATCTCCTTAAAGAATATAGATGTAAAAATCTTAAATAGGATACTAGCAAAAAGACTCCAGCAAGTGATCATGAGGATTATTCACTATGACCAGGTAGGATTCATACCAGGAATGCAAGGATGGTTCAATATTAGGAAAACCATCCACATAATTGACCATATTAACAAGCAAACTGACAAAATTCACATGATTATCTCAATAGAAACAGAAAAATCCTTTGACATAATACAACTCTCATTCCTATTGAAAACAATAAAAAGCATAGGAATAGAAGGTCCTTTCCTAATAATAGTGAACAGTAGATATCTAACACCATAAGGAAACATCATCTGCAATTAGGACAAACTAGAAGTCTTCCCAATAAGATCAGGAGTGAAACAAAGATGCCCATTATCACCCCTATAATTTAACATTGTACTAGAAATACTAGCAGTACCAATTAGAGAAGGAAAAGAAATTGAGGGTACTAATACTGGCAATGAGGAGAAGAAGCTGTCACTCTTTGAGGATGATATGATGGTCTACTTAAAGAACCCCAGAGAATCAACTAAAAAGCTAGTCAAAATAACAACTTTAGCAAATTTACAGGATACAAAATAAACCTACATATGTCATCAGCATTCCTATATGTCTCCAACATATCTCAGTAGGAAGAATTAGAAAGGGTAATTCCAATTAAAATCACCCTAGAGAGCATAGAACACTTAGGAATCTATCTGCCAAGACAAACACAGGAGCTATATGAACATAACTACAAAACACTTTCCATACAATTAAAAATATATCTAAACAATTGGAAAAAACATCGACTGCTCATGGGTAGGATGAGCTAACATAATTAAAGTGACCATTTTACACAAATTAATTTACTTATTCTGTGCCATACCCATTGAACTACCAATTTTTTTTTTTTACTGAATTAGAAAAAAATATAAAAAAAGTTCATTTGGAAGAACAAAAGATCAAGGATATCCAGGGAAATCATGAAAAAAAAATGTGAAGGAAGGAGGCCTTGAAGCCCCAGATCTCAAATTATACTATAAAGCAGTGGTCAGCAAAATAATTTGGTACTGGATAAGAGACAGAAAAGAGGATCAGTGGAACAGACTTGGGGTAAATGACCTCAGCAAGACAGTCTATGTCAAGCCCAAAGATACTAGCTTTTGGGACAAAAATATACTATTGATAAAAAAAAAAGAACTGCTGGGAAAATTGGAAGACAGTACAGGAGAGATTAGGTTTGGATCAACATTTCACACCCTACAGCAAGATAAACTCAGAATGGGTGAATGACTTGAATATAAAGAAGGAAATTATAAGCAAATTAGGTGAACACAGAATAGTATACATGCCAGCTTTTGGGAAAGGAAAGACTGTAAAACCAAGGAAGAGCTAGAAAAAAAATCACAAAATATAAAATCAATAATTTTGATTACATCAAATTAAAAAGTTTTGTACAAACAAAACCAATGCAACCAAAATTAGAAGGGAAGCAATAAATTGGGAAACAATCTTCATAACAAAAACTTCTGACAAAGGTCTGATTACTCAAATTAATAAAGAGCTAAAATTATTTGACAAAAAATCAAGCTATTCTCCAATTGATAAATGGGCAAGGGACACGAATAGGCAATTTTCAGTTAAGGAAATCAAAGGTATTAGTAAGCACATGAAAAAATATTCTAAATATCTTATAATAAGAGAAATGCAAAGCAAAATAAGTCTGAGGTATCACCTCCCACCAATAGATTGGCTAATATGACAGCAATGGAAAGTAATGAATGCTGGAGGGGATGTGGCAAAGTTGGGACATTAATGCATTACTGGTGGAGTTGTGAATTGATCCAACCATTTTTGAGGGCAATTTGGAACTATGCCCAAAGGGTGCTAAAAAGAATGTCTACCCTGATCCAGTCATAGCACTTCTGGGTTTGTAACCCAAGGAGATTATGAGGAAAAAGCCATGCACAAAAATATTCATAGCTGAGCTCTTTGTGGTGGCAAAAAATTAGAAAATGAGGGGATGCCCTTCAACTGGGGAATGGCCGAAGAAATTGTGGTATATGTTTGTGATGGAATAGTACTGTGCTAAAAGGAATAATAAAGTGGAGGAATTCCATGGGAACTGCAATGACCTCCAGGAATTGATGCAAAACAAAATGAGCATAACCAAGAGAACATTTTACACAGAGACTGATACAATTGAATTATGGACTTCTCCATTAGTGGCAATGTAGTGATCCTGAACTACTTGTAGGAACCTATGGGAAAGAAACATTCACATTCAGAGTATAAACTGGGAGTAGAAACACAGAAGAAAAAATATCTGCTTGAATCACAGATTGAGGGGATATGGCTGGGGCTGTCGACTCTAAATGAACATCCTAATGTGAACACCAATAAAATGGAAATAGGTTCTGATCAGGGACACATGTAATACCCAATCAAATTGCATGTTGGCTATGGGAAGGATGGGGAGAGGGAGGGAAGCAAATAATGTGATTCTTGTAACCAAGGAATAATGTTATAAACTGACTAAATAAAATAATACAAAAATGAAAGAAAATAGGCCTTAAACTTCTAACAAAAAAAAAAGAACATAACACTTTTCTTGATGTGCACATGCCATTCAGGATGGTTCTGGGCTAGTGTCTCCCATGTCTAACAATATTCTTTAGAAAGACCTTGAGAGGATCATTTTACTGTTTCTTCTAACCTCAATTGTATGAATTCTCTGTAAAGTAGACTTTTAGGCAAGCATACAGTTTGTATTCAAATAACATGGCCCATCCATCAGAGTTTTGCTCTCTGCAATAGAGTCTCAATGTTTGACAGTTTAACTCAAGAAAGGACCTCAGTGTCCAATAGATTACCTTCTTAGGTGGACTCCAGAATATTTCTAAGATAATTCAAATGGACATGATTCATTTCCTTACCATGGATCTTGTATATTTTCCAGGTTTCACAGGCATACAATGACATCAACATAAAGGTTCTGTGGACCTTGAATTTGGTAGGCAGCCTAATATTTTTTCTCTCCCACACTTTATTTCAGAGACTTCCAAATACTAAGCTAGCTCTGGCAATGTGCACATCAACCTAATAATCTATGTGGACTTCCCTGAAAGTATACTGCCAAGAAAAATGAAGTTATCCACAGTATTCAAAATTTCTCCATTTATTCTAACTGATGATTCCATATATGAATGGTTCAGTGCTGGCTGGTGGAGAAACTCTTTTTTAAAATGGTAATTGCCAGTCCACAATTAGCATAAATGACAGACAATCTGCCTATACTCTGTTGCATCTCAGCCTCAGAGGCTGGATCAAATGTATGATCATTTATGAACTGAAAGTCATGCACTGACTGCCCTTCCACTTTAGTCTTGGCTTGCAGACTTTTTCAAATTAAATAATTTACTGTTGGCTCAAGAGCTGAACTTCATGCCATTTTCACCCTCACTGAAAATACGATGATAAAAAGAATGGAAACAAGCACACAGCTTTGCTTTAGTCCATTGGTATCTAGGAAAGTAGAAGAACATTGTCCATTATCAGAACCATGCACATACACTGTCATATAGGTAGGGTACTTATAATAATGATGAATTTCTCTGTACAACCCAGTTTTACCATAATAATCCAAAATTCCTCATGACTGACAGTATCAAAGGCTTTGGTCAGATCAAGTAATGTTGTGATCCAACTTCTACTCTGTTCTTGGAATTTCTTCTGTAGTTGTTAGTCAGCAAACAGCATATCAACTGTTCCTCAACCTATAACCACACTGACTCTCAGTAAGGTTACCATCTTTCAGGTGAAAAAAAAATACCAGGCTATTGAAGAGAATTCTGGCAAGAATATTGAAATCATTAACTAAGAGATAGACCTCTCCCCACTCTGAAGATGATAAAACAACTTATTTCCTTTTCCTCTATGCTAGTGGACAATGGAGGCATCCTTGATGTTCTGGAAGATAATCTCCTTTTGCCATGGAACTCAGAAAATTTCAGTCAGCATTTTTATGAGCAGTAGACTTCCTATCTTATAAATCTCTGATGAAATGGAATCAGCATCAGGCAACTGACTACATGAGATGAGCCTAATGACATTCAAAATCTCTTCTTTATTTGGATGTTTTGCTATAGACTGATTGACTTCAACCTGAGTCATATAGTCAGTGGCCTCAAGACTGATTAACAATGGTCTGTTGGGAACACAATAGAAGTGGTTAGCTCATCTCTCTAAAACCATATCCTTATCTCTGATTTGTTTGGCTCCATCAACACTGAGTAAATTGAAATGCATCATAGGCATTTGATCCATAAAATAGCCTTCATTGCATCAAAGAAGTTCTTTAGATTGTAACTATCATTACAAAACTGAATTTCATTTGCCTTCATATTGAACCAGGAGTCCTGCATCCCTCTTAGCTTTATTTTTATTTTGTTTGATAGAGTTAAATCCTGCCTACTTAGAGACAGATAAGCTATTCTTCTAGAAAACCTTATGGAATTCTCATTTTTAATTTATTAGCTCCTGAATTTCCCCATCTTTTTCATTAAACAAATCCTTATTTTGCAAGCATTTGGACTAGACGAGTATACGCAGTGCTATATACCAAAACTCTGAAAACTACCCATTCTGTTTCTTCTCCACTGTTACTAAATGTTGTTTTGGCTCAGTTTTCCCTCAAAATCAGCAACAAATTGTTCACACACTGAGAATCACTCTACTCTGTTGACATTAAGTCTTCTTGTAGACTTGCCATGGGGAAGCTGATTTTGTCAAATGCCAATGCTTAGCTTAAAGAGGATAAGTCTATGATTGGTCCTGCTCTCTGTGCCAAATATTGCCTTCATCACTTTCATCCCCTGTCTATTTCTTCTTCTTACAATGATATAATCTATTACATTTGATAAGTTGGTTTTCATTTGCCAGCCTTGTTTCACACATGCCTACTTGGGTACAATAAAAGTTCTCTCAAACAATAAGAGTTGTTCATCTTTCAGGTCTGCCAGATTTTTTGTTGTCCACAAGTGAGCACATAATCCATCTAATAATTGTGATTAGAATAACCTTTTGTAATAATGAGTGGGACCTTGCAATAGGTATAGTACTTTTCTGTGTTTTGACTGCAAGTTGGGATGTCAACCTGAAGTTCTAAGAGGCCAGAGTTAGGTGAAACAGACAACTTCAAGAATTAAATTTTAGCCGAGATGTTGGATTAATCCTCAGCAGTTCTGTGCCACCAAAAGAATCTTCTCCGACCAAGATTAAAATATCACCACAAATAAGAGTGAAAGAACCAATAAAGTGACAGAGTGAAATACGTTTTTCAAGAAAATAAAAATTCAAAATGTAGGCAATGAACATCTGGGGCACTGGGGTGAGAGGGGAGCAGATCCAGAAATAGGATATAACAAAGGGGGAAGAGCAAGCCAAGAGCAGGTCACATGCCCCCAACCCCACATCTGCTGTCTAAGGTTTAGGAACCTATGTTTAGGCCAACATCCAGACCCTGAGACCCTGCCTGAGCAAATAGAGGTTCAAGCCAGTACATACTCCTTGAAATTTCAAACCTGTGGAGAATTCTGGAGCCCAAGCCCAGGAAATTCTAGTCTGGGCTTGAGACAAGGACTTAATTCACACTTTGGGGTAGATGATAGTATTAAGTGATAAGTACTGATCCTGTTGCCCAAATATCAGGGCAGAGCTTCCAAGACAAGGACAATCAAGGGTGTGTCTGATTAGATGAAGGACATAGTGAAACCAAAAATTTGAGACTAAGGCTGAGGCTAGAATTTGGCTTGCCCTTGACATGATCAAGATCAGAGTGAGATAAAAATCTTACACTTAAGCCTGAGGAAAGTCTTTAAAATATCAGTATATCAAGGGTCAACTGAATCAGCAATGGGAGGGGCCTCTCAGAACTCTGCCCTGAGACCATCACATCATCCCCCCAAGTCTACCTATAATTAGATAGGAGAAATGAGAAAATTACAAAAAAGGCACCTAACTCTAATGAATTTTATGGGGACAAAAAGCAAGGTACATTCAGAGAAGGGGACAGTGAAAGTAAAGGAAACACACCCAAAATCCAAAAGAAAAATATGAATTGAACACAGATTCTGTAAGAAATCCAAGATTACTTCAACAACCAATTAAGCGAGGTAGAGAAAAAGTGGGGAAGAGAAATGAAAGTGATGCAAGGAGAAAGGAAAGGGATTCCAGAAGAAAAGAAAGTAATTCAAGAAGAAATGGGCTAATTGAAAAAGGAGAATCAAAAACTGACAGGAAAATACGATCTTAAAGATAAGAATTGACCATTCAAAAACTAATTATTTCAGGAGAAAATAAGAAACAATAAAGCAGAATCAAAGGAATGAAAAAAAAAACAGAAGAAAACATGAAATATCTTATTTATTTTTGATTTGATTTATCTAAATTTGATAATGGTTGGTTCAAGTCTCCCACTAATATGGTTTTACTGTCTATTTCTTCCTTCAATTCTCCTAGTTTCTCCATTAGAAATTTGGGTGCTATATTATTTGGTGCATATATGTTGATTAGTGATATTTCCTCATTATCTAAAGTCCCTTTTAACAAAATATAATAACCTTCCCGATCCCTTTTGATCAGGTCTATTTTTGCTTTGGCTTTATCAGATATCATGATTGCCACTCCTGCCTTCTTTCTGTCACTTGAGGCCCAGAAGGTCTTACTCCATCCTTTAATTCTGACCTTGTGGGTGTCTACCCGCCTCATGTGTGTTTCTTGGAGACAACATATGGTAGGGTTTTGGATTCTAATCCATTCTTCTATTTGTTTACGTTTTATGGGTGAGTTCATCCCATTCACGTTCAATGTTATGACTGTCACTTGTGGACTCCCTGGCATTTTGATATCCTTCCCTAATTCTGACCTTTCTTCTTCAGCTCTACCTTTTAGTCCAGTGATTTACTTTAAATCAGTCCCCCTTGTATTTCCCTTTCTACCCCCCTCCCTTCTTATTCCCTCCCTTATTTTCCCCTGTAGTCTTTTTAACCCCCCCCACCCTCTCCCTCCCTTGTACTGCTTCCCTCCCCACCAGTCTGTTTTTTATCCTTCTACTCCCCTATAGGGCGCAAATCTATTCTCTTCCCCAATGGATTGGATTGTTCTTCCCTCTTTGGGTCAGTTTCAAAGTACATAAGAGTTGAATATTTCTTGTCTCTAACCTCTTTACCCTTCCAGTGTATCGATGTTCTCCCCCCTCCCGCCATGAGCTTCTTTGTGACATATAAATTTACCCCCATTTGTTTCTTTTCCCATTTCTTTTAGTCATAACTTCTTTTCTTTTTTAGCTTTAGTCATGTATATATATATATATATATATACATACACATGTATATGTATTTATGCATGCATATCTCTATATACCTATTTATGTCTTGTCCTTTCATCCTATACAGTTTGTCACTGTTCCCTCTGAGTGTAGTTCTTCTAGCTGCTTAGGTGATAGCAACAGTTTTTAAGAGTTGCCAATGACCTCTTTTCTTATAGGAATACATATCATTTTAACTTATTGAGTCTCTTAAAAAAAACCTTTGTTGTTGTTGTTGTTTTTCCCCTCTTTTTTAATTACCTTTTGATGATTCTCTTGAATTCTGTGGTTGGACTTCGAATTTTCTGTTCAGGTCTGGTCTTTTATTTATGAATGCTTGGAATTCCTCTGTTGTGTTAAATGACCATACTTTCCCCTGTAAGAATATAGTCAGTTTTGATGGGTATTTTATTCTTAGCTGTAGGCCTAGTTCCCTTGCTTTCCGGAATATCATATTCCATGCCTTTCGGTCCTTCAGTGTGGATGCAGACAGATCCTGTGTTATCCTCACCATGTTTCCATGGTATCTGAATGGTTTCTTTTTGGCAGCTTGTAATACCTGTTCTTTTATCTGATTGTTTTTGAATTTGGCTATAACATTTCTTGGTGTTGTCAGTTGGGGATTAAAAACAGGGGGTGATCTGTGGATTCTTTCAATCTCCACTTTCCCCTCTTGTTCTAGGATTTTGGGACAGTTTTACTGGATAATTTCCTCTAGTATTATGTCCAGGCTTTTTCTTTTGTTGTGGTCTTCTGGTAGTCCAATTATTCTTAAATTGTCTCTTCTTGAACGATTTTCTAAATCGTCTGTTTTGTGAATGAGATGCTTCACATTTTCCTCAATTTTTTCATTCTTTTTGTTTTGTTTTATAGTGTCCTGCTGCCTTGTGAGGTCACTTGATTCTAGTTGTTTTACTCGGGTTCTTAAAGATTGGATTTCATCTTTGGCTTTTTGGTCGTCTTTTTCCTTCTGGTCTGAGTTTCTTTGAAGATTGTCTTTCATCCTCTTTATCTCGTCTTTCATCTCCTTTGCCTCATCTTTCATCTCCTTTGCCTCATTTTCCAGCTGGATGATTTTGGCTTTCAGCACACTATTTTCTTGTTTTAGTTCAAGTGCCTCTGTTTCCAGATGACTTATCTTAATTTTTAAGTTCTTTTCCCAATTGTCTTCAGCCTCTCTTAGTTGTGTTTTGAGTTCTTCCACAGCCTGTATCCAATTCGCTGGGATTTCTGGTTTATCGTTTGCTGATCTCTCCCCCTCTGTTCCATTTGGTGAGTAGTAGCTGTCTATTGTAGTTTCTTTCTTCTGTTTCTGTTGTTTGTTCAAATTCACCCCTTCTTTTCTCCCTGTATTTGTCTGTGCTCTTGTTCCTCTCATTTTTTTTTGTTTTTTAGGGACTTCTATCAGTCTCCCCATTTGGAGCTTTAACAGAGGATCTCTTGGTGTAATCTCTGAGGGAGGGTTGTTGGGGGTTTGAGCTTTCCTGTCCTCTGGAGGCTTTTGATTGGCTTAAAGTTCAGCAGTCAGTGAGGATGGATAGGGAGCCTGGGCTTCCCTGTGTTCTGGAGACTTTTGATGGGAGATGAAATATCTTAATAATAAAAACTGACTCAGAAATAGATCCAGGGGAGATAATTGGAGAATTATCAGAATACCTGGAAACCATGATGAAGAAAAAAACCTTAGATATCATATTACAAGGTATTATGAAAGATAACTGCCAAGAGATCCTCAACCAAGAAAATAAAATTGAAGTTGAAATAATTCACAGATCACCTCCAGAAAGAAATCCTCAAATGACAATTTTCAGGAATATAATAGCTAAATTCAAGAGCCACCAAATCTAGGAAAAATACTTCAAGCAGCCAGGAAGAAACTATTCAAATACCATAGAGCTAAATGTAGGATCACAGAGGACCTAGAAGCTTCCACATTTAAAGGATTGAAAGGGATGGAATATGGCATTCAGGAAGGCAAAAGATTTGGGTTCACAACCCAGATTCACTTATCCAGCAAAACTGAGTACATTCTTTCAGAGGAAAAAATGGATATTTGATAAGATAGGAGATTTCCAAGCATTCCTGTGGAATGAGCTAGACCTAAACAGAAAATCTGAAGTTCAAACATGAGACACCAAAAGGTAAATAAGAAAGAGAAAATTTAAGGGATTCATTAAGGTAAAATGTTTATAATTCTACCCAGAATTAGTAGTATAGAAGATATGAGAAATTTATTCAGAAAGAGGGTGAAGTACATTGATTAGGATTACGTAACAGATATGTAAATATCCTGATATGGAATGATAGGTATGTATGATATGATATGTATGCATAATAATGATACGTAAAAAAATAAATGAAGGATTGAAAGAGAGGGTTGCACTGAGAGAAAAAAGTATGGAGGGATAGATTGTACTAACTTGTATAACATTAAGAACCCTGAAAAATCATTATAGAAAGGTGAGGATAGGGGTGTTGATGGGCAATTTTTAAACTTTACCTTCATTGTAGAGGGCTCAGAGAGGGTAAAATAAGTTTACTCAGTGGGATGTAGAATTCTATCTTACCCCACAAAGAAATAGAAGGGGAATGAGACAAGGGAAGACAGAGGTAATTGGGGTGTGAAAAAGCAAAATACTGTTGAGGAGAAATAGAGAAAAAGTGAATAGATTATTTAAAGGGTATAACATGATGGAAGGCAATACAAAGTTAGTAATCATAACACTGAATGTGAATTGGATGAACTCATTTATTAAATGGAAGAGGATAACAGAATGAATTAAAAACCAGAATCCTACTATATGTTGTTTGCAAGAAACACATTTGAGGCATGGTGACACAAAAAGATTCAAGGTTAATGACTGGAGTAAAATTTATTATATGTCATCTAAAGTAAAATTTAAAAAAAGCAGGAGTAGCAATCATAATACCAGACAAAGTTAAAGTAGAAATTGAACTAATTAAAAGAGATAAGGAAGGAAATTACATTTTGTTAAAGGCTACTATAAACAATGAAGTAATATCATTGATAAACATTTATGCACCAATAGCATCTAAATTTCCAAAGGAAAAATTAATGGAGCTCAAGGAGGAAATAGATAAGTAGACCATATTAGTGGGGGATCTCAACCTTTCCCTTTCAGAACAAGATAAATCGAACCAAAAAATAGACAGAAGTAAGGTAAATGAATGAAATGCTAGAAAAAATTAGAGTTAATAGATATCTAGAGAAAACTTAATAGGAATAAAAAGGAATATACCTTCTTCTCAGCAGTACGTGGTATGTATATGAAGATCGACTGTATACTAGGGCATAGAAATATTGCAAACAAATGCAAAAGAGCAGAAATAATAAATGCACCCTTTTCAGATTATAATGAAAAAATAATAATGAGTAAGGGTACATGGAGAGGCAAATAAAAATTAATTGGAAAATAAATATGATTCTCCAAAATTGGTCATTTAAAGAACAAGTCATAAAAACAATTAATAATTTCATTGAATAAAATGACAATGAGGGGACATCATATCAAAACCTATGGGAAACAGTTGAGGCAACACTTAGAAGAAATTTATATCTCTGAGTGTCTATAGCAAAAAATTTGAGGGAGAAGACATCAGTGAATTGAGTTTGCAACTTAAAAAATTCGAAAAAGAATGAATTAAAAATCCCCAGACAAAATCTAAATTAGAAATCATAAAAATTAAAGGAGAAATTAATCAAATTGAAATTAAAAGAATTATTGAACTAATAAATAAAGGTAGGAGCTGGTACTTTGAAAAAAAAACAAATAAAATAGATAAAATGCTGGTAAATATATTCCAAAAAAAAAAAAGAGAGAAGAAATCAAATTAACTGTATCAAAGATGAAAAGGGTAATCTCACTTCTAATGAAGAGTAAATCAAGGTAATTATTAAGATCTGTTTTAGTCAAATATATGTCAATAAATGTGATAATCTAGGTGAAATGGGTAAATATTTAAAAAAATAAATTGCCTAGTTTAACAAAACAAGAAATAGAGTTCTTAAATAATTTCATCTTAGAAAAAGGAATTGAACAAGCCATCAAGGAACTTCCTAAGAAAAAATCCCCAGGGCCAAATGAATCAGTGAATTCTATCAAACTTTTAAAGAACAACTATTCCTTATACTATACAAGTTACCTGACAAAATAAGCAAAGAAGGAACTTTACCAAATTCTTTTCGTGATACAAATATGGTACTGATTATAAATCCATGCAGACCAAAAACAAGAAAGACAACTAGAGACCAATCTCCTTAATGAACATAAATGCAAAAATCTTAAATAAAACACTAGCAAAAAGACTCCAGCAAGTTATTGCAAGGATTATCCACTCTAACCAGGTAGAATTTATACCAGGAATGGAAGGATGATTTAATATTAGAAAAACCATCCACTTAATTAACCACATTAATAATCAAACCAACAGAAATCACATGATTTCAATAGATGCAGGAAAAAGTCTTTGACAAAATGTAACACTGATTCCTAGTGAAAACACTAGAAAGTATAGGATTAAAAGGGTCATTGTTCAAAATAATAAACAGTATGTGTTTAAAATCATCAGCAAGCATCGTCTGCAATGGTTACAAGATAGAAGCCTTCCTAATAAAATCAGGAAATGAGTGAGGATGCCCATTATCACCTCTACTTTTTAATATTGTACTACAAATGCTAGCAATAGCAATTAGAGAAGAAAAATAAATTGAAAGGATTAAAGTAGGCAATGAGGAAACTAAACTATCACCATGATATGATGGTCTAATTAAAGAATCCTAGAAAATCAACTAAAAGGCTAGTGGAAATAATTAACAACTTTAGCAAAGTTGCAGGGTACAAGATAAATCCACATAAGTCATGAGTATTTCTATATATTTCAAATAAAATTCAGCAGCAGGAGTTAGAAAGAGAGATTCCACTTAAAATTACTCTAGACAATATAAAATATTTATTAATTTATCTGCCAAGACAATGACAGGAATTATATGAACACAGCAACAAAACACTTTTCACATAATTAGAAATCGATCTAAATAATTGGAAAAGCATTAATAGCTCCTGGATAAGAAAAGCTAACATAATAAAAATGACAATCCATACCCAAATTAATCTACTTATTCAGTGCAACACCTATCAAACTACCAAGAAACTTTTTTAAAGAATTAGAAAAAATTATAACAAAGTTCAACTGGAAGAACAAGAGATCCAGAATATCTGGGGAAAAGATGAAAATAAAATGTAATCTAGCAGTACCAGATCTTAAACTGTAATATAAAGCAGTGGTCATCAAAACAATAGTGTACTGGGTAAAGGACAGAAGCATGGATCAGTGGAATAGATTAGAGATAAATGAGTTCAGCAAGCTAGTGTTCAATAAACCCAAAGATTCCATCTTTTGGGACAAGAACTTATTATTTGACAAAAACAGTGTGGAAAATTGGAAAAAAGTATGGGAAAAATAGATTTAGATCAACTTCTTACAGCCTATCCCAAGATAAATTCAAAATGGGTAAATGACTTAAATATAAAGAGTTAAATCATACATAAATTAGGTTAACCTAGAATATTTTCATATATGTGGGAAAGGCAGGAATTTAAGACCAAACAAGAGACAGAGAACATTACAAAATTTAAAGTGAATAACGTTGATTATATCAAATTTTAAAGTTTTTGTACAAACAAAATCAATGCAACCAAAATTAGAAGGAAAGCAATAAACTGAGAGAACATTTTTATTACAAAACTATCTGACAAACTTTTAATATCCCAAATATATAAGGAACTAAGTCAAAATTTTACTAGCATATAAACTCAATTTAAATGAGTCAAAAGTTGCTCAAAGTCATTTGCTTCATTCATTCTTCCAGAGTATGTTAAGATTAATGAGTTTTAAGAAGACTTTACTGAACTCTCTGTATGCCTTCTCTTCCTACCAAAGCTTTGAGACTTTGTGAGAAAGTGGGCCCCGGCTATATTGGTAGAATATTTTATAGCTACTATTCCTTTTATGTCATTTCATAAAATGACTGATTAAAGATAATTCAAAAGTCTTTTAGCTGACATTTGAAGGTAACATGTGAATGGGAGCTTGTGTTAGGCATGTGCAGCATACTACACAATAATTGGTGATATTTGTATATTTCATTGTTGTTTGTTAAGTTGATCATGAACATTATCTCATTTGAACCTTAATAATAAAATGAGGTATTATTATTTCTATTTTATAGATGAGAAAGTTGAGACTCAGAGAAGTTTTAGACTTGTAGACAGTGTCAAAGGCAAGATTTAAATTTGTGCTTAAGTCCAAACTTTATGTGTAATTGTAGAGGTTCAATTTGTCTATGAATCCAGCACTTACATCATTTTGCATATAGTAGATACTTAATAAATGCTTATTGATTAATTGATTGAATTTTGATTGATAGATGCTGAGATGATAGTTAACTTTTCAATAATGTGATATTTTAAGATCCAGAAGAGCTATGTCAAGGAATTTATATTCTCTAAGGGAGTTAATTGAACAAAGTGAGAATATTTAATATATAAAAGAGAAGACTTGGTCAAGAGATAATCACTATCCTCAAGTACTAAAGAATTGTCATGAAGAAAAATTAGACTTTAGTTCTTTGCACACAGAGAGAAGAATTAGAAAAAAAGCATGGCGGTTACATTTAGGAATTATGCAGTTTAGAATAAGAAAAAAAATATTTTATAGTTAGGTGGCAAGGTGGATGAAGTTCTAGAATTGGGGTCAAGAAGACCTGCATTCAAAACTGGATACTTATAATCTGAGTGACCCTGAATAAGTCATAAGATTTCTGTGTGTGCTTCCTTATTAGTAAAAGTCAGGAGAATAATACCATCTACCACATAGGTACATTATGAGAATGAAATGAGAAAATATTTGTAAAGTACTTTGTCAAACTTAAAGTATTGTATAAATGTCATCATCATCAACAACAACAACACTTTTTGAGAACTATCTCAAAATATAATGAGCTTCCTTGGGAAACAGTGAGTTACTGAGGACAATAGTGTCTTCGGTTAGAGGATGGTGGACTCCTTGTCAGCATTTTGAAGATAGAATTTCTATCACAAACATTTCAGATGAGATTCCTTCTGAAAAGGAGACAGGTAGATGGTTCAGTGGATAGAGGAGATAGGAAATCCTGAGTTCAATTCCAGCCTTTGACTTTTGCTCTCCACATGTCCCTGTGTAAATCACTATGTTTTTTCTTTATCCATGGAGAAGGAAATAGAAAATGACTCTATTATGTTTTCCAAGAAAAGCCCATGGACACTAAGGTCTATGGACTCAGGAAGGGCCAGATAAAACTGTATCAACCAACAACATCTTCTGAAAACCTTTCAACTCTGACTCTATTTTACTTATTTCAGCACTATGTTAGATTCTAGAGAGGCAGAGACCTATTCTTAAGAAGTAACTAAACTTGAAAAAATATGTAGAATAACAGGAAAAAAAATGTTGAGTTCTGTGGTACAGCCTAAATTCCCTACATGATCAGGAGGGGAGGAGAGCAGAGCACGATAAGTAGCATTTATATATAGCTTTGATATTCTCAAAGTTCTCTACATATATTATCATATTTGATTCTCACAATAACCAGGAAATTGGTATTTTCATTTTCCTGATTTTAGACAGAAGGAAACTGAGGAAGACAGAAATTAAGGGACTTGACCTGGGTCAAAAGTTAGTTTCTCAAGCAGGGTTCAAATACAATTATTCTAAATTCCAAATCCAGGACTATATTCGTTGTGCCACCTAACTGTCCTTAATGAACCTATATCCCAAGACTGAGTATTTAGGTTTGATA
Source organism: Monodelphis domestica (assembly GCF_027887165.1). NCBI lineage: Eukaryota > Metazoa > Chordata > Mammalia > Didelphimorphia > Didelphidae > Monodelphis > Monodelphis domestica. Next base: position 107,715,876 of record NC_077234.1, read on the forward strand.
ATATTTTTCTCTAAGTCATATCTTTTTAAATGCTAATGATAAGATGATGTTTCTATAGTATCATAATGTGTTCTCTTTCATTAGGTACTGTAAATATACAGAGAATATTGTTTCCAGGGTATTTTTTTTCCTTTCTTTCTTTCTTTTTAATGAGCAAGGATGAACTATATAACTAGAACATGTGAAACTGCTTTAAAAAAATTGCTGACTAAAAATTCCTAAAGCACCAACATATGCAAGCTACTTAGGCCTTCTTCTCATTTAATTGCTACAAGGAAAAACGGTGTCATTTTGGCCTGTTGTTCTAACATGATAATTGCTTAAATGTATATATCTAGCATATAATGTCAATGCTACTATGACTTTCTGGTGAAATTTCTTAATTGTGTATTTTCTCTTGGGACCAATTGAAGGCAACGATATTATTAAAAGTGATAATCAATCATCTTATTTGTTTTACTCAACTGAATCTGTCATAATAAAGATTTTCTGTTATAAATTTGATGGTTGCTTTTCTCTCTGTTTTTCCTGGTGACAACTCAGGAAAACAACAGTGGGAGATCCAGGGGATCTTAACCTAAGTGGTAGTGTCAGGGTGTCAAGCTAAAATGGACACTCATTATGAGGAAAATAAAATTTCATATAGATAATTAGATAGATGAGTATAGAAATAGATAGATATAGATATATCTGTATGTGTGTGAATATGTCTATATCTATGTAGATCATGTATGTATATATATCTCTGCAGTGTATACATGGAGATTTTGAGCCTTTGGACTTCATCCCCCAGAAATCCCTAAGTATTTCCCAAAATTCCCTTTTCCTGTGTCCCCGTGTTTTGCGTGATTGTATTGAAGTGGCTGTAACTCCTCCCTCCTCCTCTCTTGGACCTGTGATCAGGCTGAAATCAGGCAGTTCTTTTGTTTTAGTTATTATTAATAAAGCTTTATAAAATATAATATGTAGTTATTGATTATTTATTTTAAAACTCACATTTTGGCTTATCACGAAGTGATGACAAATTCTCAAAAAAAAATTGAGCAGATAGACTTAAAGTAATGATAGTAAGTTTGCTGGTCACTGCCCACCACAAGGGTCCAGTGGTGGGGTGTCCCTGTGCTCCTGCCCTGCCTTGCCACCTGCCTCTGACTGCTGTTTCTGTTGTCCATCTGCTTGGCCAGCATTCCTCACCATTCTCCACCAATCTTGGAGCCTCCTCTTGCCAAGAACAGACCCGCCATAAGAGCCTGCCAATCCCAGTCATTCTTTTCCACAGAGGGTTAGGTATAAAAATCTTTCTGCCCTAATCCCTTTCCACACTCCACGTGTGTTTCTAGCCTGTGGTAACCATTTTTCAGCTTGGAAAAAAGAACCCCCAACTTCTCATTTTCAAGCAAAGGTTTCTTAAGCTGATCCTGAACTCCTAGTTTAGAAGGCTGCTATTAAAGGTTTTTCACAGGGAGGGAAGTTAGTTCCAAATCTGTAGATTTAAAGTCAGTTTTGGGGAATGAGCCTGTTTTTTTCCCTTCTTTCTCTTGACCCAAAACACCAAGGAGAAGTATTTTTTCTCTTGTTTGCAAATACACTATTGTTTTCCCTTGAAGTTTTGCTTCTTTCTGAAAGAGGAAACTCTTTCAACAAACCCCATTCAGCTTCTTTCAGGAAAAATGCTATTGCAAAGCATGTTTGAAACTCTGAAACAACAGTTTGAGTTGGTAGAGCTAAAAAGTGCAGTTCGGATCTTCTGGATTCTTATCCTGGAACTTTTTATTTTCATTGGAAATTTCCTACTTTATTTCCTTCTCTTCAAGAATATGCCACAAACTAGACTACTTATGCTACAAACCAACCTGAAATATTTTGACAAAGTTCTAAAGGTCCTAACTACTCTCAACATGCAGAGTGGAGATTCTGCCCTGTGCTCCTATGAGGAAATTCAGACCTCTGACAAACGAAATCTAAATGGATAATAAATATGAGGGGAGGGGAAGGAAACTTTAAAAGAGATCTGGAAGATTATTGCTAACTATTTTGTGTTTATTCTCCTATGACAAAGAATGTCTATTGGCTTTGCTAAAAAAGGATTTTGCCTGCACCTTCTCCTTTGTTTATATTATTGTATTTACTGATTTAAAATTTTTTTAAGTTTATCTTTTTAATTTAATCAATATCTTTCTGTTATACTGAATCATTTAAAGTTATATTTTGCCTATTTTGATCTTTAATTTGTACCATCACCTTTGCAGAAGAACAAAAATATCATTGTAAGCCCATGGACATCTTGCCCAAACCATTTTCACTAGATCCATCAAAGATGACATGTTGCCTTTGTATATTGTCATATAGATGATGATGGATGGACTTCATCAAAAGCTATATATAATCTTTAGTGAATTTAATAAGCTAACAATTTAATTGTAATTTTAAAGGGTCTTCAGAAATAATTTTAGTAACTAGTAGTTTCTAAATGGTTGATTTTTTATCTATATATATATATATGCATACATATGCACATATATATATGCATATGTATGCATATATATAATAAAGAATGTTGTATTAAAGGTAGAGAAACAAAGAAATGTTCCTACCAAGGTGTTTCTATGAATCAGGAAGCCAGAAAAAAGAGCTCCTGCAAAACTCTCCCAGCAGAACAATCTAGATTTCTTGATGATGTTCTAGACCCAAATTGGTTTTACTTTGTTTAAAAATATGTTTGCCAAGGTTGAAAGATTTGCTACATCTGTAAAAATTGTGACAAATATCCATCAGTTCATAGATTTTTTATGTCATACAGCAACTTATGTGAAATATGATAGTAGGTTTGATTGCTATTGTAATTAACTGGGCTATTGTGAATTCTGGGAACTTGGATACTTCTTTGAATGTGCATTATCTACTGTAATACTGTCTTATTCTGAAAAAGCATTTGTACTCACACCTAGATGACACACTGTGTCATTGATTTTAAGCTATATATTTTTGATTTTTAAAACTTTTTGTTATTGTTTGTCCTTGCATGTGCAATATAGTATCTGAATTTTATTTTTTCTCTCCATTTTGTATTTGACACACGTCAACAGTATTGAGATTTTTCTTTATTTTTTTTTTATTTTGCAGTAATATATTTTAAATACATTTGTTCTAATATTAATGCATACACTAAAAGCTTTAGACTATAAAAATGATGCCATTGATTGTTTAAAAAATTATGTTACTTTGCTTAATGAGTCTATCTGATTCTAGGACAAGAGATTAAAAATAGAGCCATTGCACAGCGCTAAAGAAGCACAAAGCTAAACTGCATAGTGCCAATCCAGCACAAGGTCAAAGAGACCAACCAATCCCAATGGGATTGATGAAAATTTTGAGACAAGACAAGAGGACTTGAACTTGTTTGGGGTTTGACATTGCAGCTGTTTAACATGTGTTAAAGGCAGGTCTTCCTCCTCCCACATTCTACCAAGTATCTCAAATTTGGCTCCTACCTGGCATCTATAATCTAGTCCATTTTCTGTCTTTCATTGTGTGGCAAATTTTCTATAGTTCTGGCTACTGATTGGGTAAATGAATAATGGCTCGAATCAATTAAATTTGGCACTGATTCAAGGACCTGTTATAGAATTGCTTTTCCTTTACTTAGATTTTTTTAGACATAAGAATTTTACATTTTGTATTATATCCACAAGCTACTTTTCTCTTTTATTTGGATTTTTTCATGTTTTTTATTTTTTTTTTGTAAATTGATTCATATACTTCATAACTCAGCCATGCATCTCTGAGGGACCCCTATATTTGTTATCATTCACCTCAGGGGGGGGCACATTATTGTTAATTTAATTTTGATTTAATTTTGAGCAATTTTAGGATAAGAATCTTGCTACCTCCCAAAATCCAGAATGTGCTATGAAGATAGATGCCTGCAGAGACCACATGCTGTACCAGAAGATCCAGAGTGAACATTGGGATGTGAATTGAACTATGGGGTTTGAAATGCCTTTGTTTTGAATGTATACTCTTATGCCAAAGGGGACTACCCCCAAATTGGCTTTTTGTCAATCTAGTAATAATTAGTTTTGTTCTCTTTTCCTTTTATCCACAAATTATTATAATTTTTAAGTTGATTATGTTTTTATGATCCTTTTGGGCAAACTGGTTTCCCAATTAGATCACAGGGAGATATGTATAAATGGAGATTTTGAGTCATTGGACTTCATCCCCAAGATGTCCCTTAGTATTTCCCCAAATTCCATTTTCCTGTGTCCCCATGTTTTGTATGGTTGTATTGAAGTGGCTGTAACTCCTCCCTCTTTCTCTCTTGGACTTGTGACCAGGCTGAAGTCAGGCAGTTCTTTTGTTTTAGTTATTATTAATAAAACTTTATAAAATATAATATGTAGTTATTGATTATTAATTTTAAAATGCAAACAGACAAATACATATAAGCACACATATACACATATATGTATTTGTGAGGAATTATATTAAAAATTACATTAAGATAATCCATGAATGATAAAGGAAGTTATTTAGTTATGATGTAGCAGTTGAGATATATGTATTGTAACAGGAAGAGGACATTTGCAAAATGACTTTGCTATGCACACTTTCAAGTAATTGACAGGAGCATGTAATGGAGACTCACAAGGGGTCTTAAGGTTCAAGATCTGGATAAAGATTCTAAGGTCCCAATGGAAACTTCACTTCTCTTTTGAAGAGCTGTTCTTGGAACAACTGGTTTCTGCAGAAAATGGATACCTGGGCATAGTGAAATTACTAAATGTTTAACAGATCTAACCAGGAATACAGAACAAGAACCTCTAAAACTCAAACCTGAACATATTCAAGCCTTAAGTAACCTTAAGGAATTTATTTTATCTGCACCAGCTTTTGGAATCCCAGACTATATTAAACCTTTTCAATTATTTGTGAATGAGACCAAAGAAATTACTGACACAAACTTTAGGACAAAGTTATTGTCCAATTGGATACTATAGTTGTCAGCTAGATCCAATTGCTGCAAGTCCAGTTCCTTGTTTAAGGGATGTAGATGCTGCAGCTGTGTTAGTTCTGAAGTCATCAGATTTAATTTTGGGATATCCTTTGATGGTATTTTGTTCACCTCAAATAGAAGCACTAATGAGGAAATTTTATACTCAAGTTTATTCAGACCAATGAATATATAAGGATAAGATTATACTTTTAAACAGTGAAAACATTGAGTTGAAGTGATATAGTGTAATAAATCAGATTGCACTTCTTCCTGACTTGCCAAAGAATGGTGAACCATTACATGAATGTGTAGCAGTAGTAGATCTAGTGGATATTCCAAAGATGGATTTAAAAGACACTCCAATCGAAAATCCAGATTTGGTTTTATTCACAGATGGTTCTTCATATAAGTGTAATGGAATTCGATGTAAAGGTACTGCCGTTGTCACAGAATTTGAGACACCATGGTATGGATCATTATCTAGTAACATTAATGCTCAATGTACATTGACTAAAGAATTGTATGATATGGGAGTATTAATTAAAACTAGTCCTTTGGATTATTATCTTCATAATTACAAACCAGGAAATATGGAATATGTAAAAAAATTTGCTAAAACATCATAAACACAAGAAAGTTGGTTAGGTCCTTACACTATTGTGTTAGTTTCTCCATCTTAATTAATAGTTTTGGGTAGCGATTCATGGTATCATTCTTCACATATAAAATTAGCACATGGTATTAATAATGAAAATGCATAAATCATTGCTTAAGAAGAAAATGAAGAAGAGATTGCAGAAAGTTAGAATCATCAATCAAATTGAGTCTTTAGTCAAAAAGATCAGTAAGGAGAGGAGCATTCCTGTGGAGAGGATAGAAGAGGACAATACAGATGAAGAGGACAATTTAGGAATTAATAGGCATTGTTAAAAGACTGAAAATTTATAAATTTAAAGACTTTGAGAAATTTACAATGAAGAAGATTACAAGATAAATGTATTAATGAATTGATATTTTGGGGTAATGTATTATAGTACAAAATAACATAGCATTTATTCACATACAAATATATTTACTACTATGGAATGACAGAAGAATAATTATTCAAGATGAAGGAGAGAAGAGAAAGAAAGATCCAAAGTAGGGGTAACTATGTTGCATACAACAGTAACATAAAACTGACATAACAGTAAAACTGACATTAAACTAGCAAAACAACATGACAGAGCAAAAGGAACAACATAATAAGACAAACACAAAACACAAACATGATTAGGTTATATTGAATCACGACTTAAATGAGTGAAACAACGTATAACAGTGTTATAATTAGCTATAAATAAGTTAGTTTCTAACAAAATGTAGTTAGATACATAGATTTAATTTAAGTATTGAAATCTAATTAGACAGAAGAATTTTTGAAGATGGGATTAATTAGGTAGGATTAAGTAGAGAAGATAAAATTAGATACTGAGTTGTACTACATCATACATTACACAACACAAAAAACATATGATATCACATATCAAGCAAAATTGTAAATAAATATACAAATATATGTAAATAGGGTATATAATAGGATTGTAAATTAATTGTATTATAGTGTAAGTATGTATGTAAGATATATGTAAATATGAAGTGTACATAAGTGTATATGTATAGCATACATGTATATATTGCATGTGTAATGTATGTAAATTATGTGCTAAATCAATTACATTTATTGTTACAAGCATTTGCATAAGTGAGTTTAATGTTTGGTTTGATTTTTAGTGTAAAACTTATACAATGTTGTGTTTATTGTAATTTTCAAAAAACAATTTTTCTCTAAGCTTAATGTTAATGTACTGTAGTAGTAGTACAATGTTCTGTTTTAAGTTGACGAGAGTATTTTGAGTCTGATGTATGTATGGATGTTATGTTCATCTTTTGTTTGATGTTATTTGCTGTTTTATTTTTCTTTTGTTTCACATTTGTATTTATTTGTTATTTTATTCCTTTTCATTTTTCCTATGTTAAATTCCCTAGAATAGGTTAGTATTAGTTAGAGTAAGATGAGTGTAGGTTGTTTGTTATTTTGGGTAGGTATCTTAGTTTATGTAATTGCTAAGTATTTTAAATTGTGCGCAAATACAAAAACAGTGTTTCCAACACCATTTTTGTTTTGTGCGAAAGGGGGGAATGTAATAAGAAGAGGATGTTTGCGAAAAGACTTTTCAACGCAATCTCTCAAGTGATTGACAGGAGCATGTGAGGGAGAGTCACAAGGGAACCTAAGGGTCAAGATCTGGGTAAAGATTCTAAGGTCCCAACAGAAGCTTCACTTCTCTTCTGAAGATCCTTGAAGATTGAAGGTTTACATCAAGGTTCTGGCCTTTTGGTGATACCAGGTTAAGAGAGAAGAATCCTGTTTGGACTGGCTGCTGGCAGCTAGAACAGAGCACTAAAGACTCACTTCTCCACTGACCTGCTTTGTAAAGTTTTCATCTGCAGATCCTGGACCATTGATTGGACTCCATTTGTGAGATTTTTGTGTTGGGTAAACTTAATGTTTTAGCTTAGATAAGTTAGATATTAGATAGATTTATAGAAATTAGGGTTTAAGATTAATTATAATAATTTTCCTTACCCTTTTCCCTCTTCCCTTTCCCAGAAATAAACCTGATTTTTATGTTTCCTTCTTGTTCTTTTCTCTAACAAAATCCCACTATTACAGTATGCATGTATACACATATATATACATATATTCACAAACACATATATATGGTGAAAGAGAGAGTAATGCTTATGTGTATATTTCTATAAAACATAATACATATATAATATACTCTAAATATATAATATAGAAAACACATGTATATTATTACATATTAAATATATAGTTTATATATAATGTTATATGTAAAAATAAAATGGTATGCATGTACTATTGTTGTGGTTGACTGATTCATTGGAATTAAATAACTTTCTTTGTGATCCATCTTAATGTACACTGTGATGTTTTGCATTTGGTCCATTTTGCCAGAAGTGCAAACCAAAATTCAAAATCCATAAACATACACACAAATATCTACTATACGGTTTCTCCCCAAAGGTCAGAAACGCTGCAGTGGGTGAACAGGGCATTTTCCTTCTGCTAATGTGTCTGAATTGTTGTAAGCAATTCTTCTGAGACTGTAACCTTCTCTTACACATCAACTTTTGCCCAAGAAGGCATTACTGCCACTATTAAGCTTGCTTCCTGAAGCAGCACACATCAGAAGATGTGTTTTTAAAAGGTTACGAGAGAAAAGCAGCCCTATTCTTTCTACTCTTGCACTTAATATCACTTTTCTTTCTTCTTAATATTTAACATGGACTGAAGTTCGACAGGGTGTGAGGCAAGATGCAGAATTTAAGGAGCAGACATAGATCCTGCCAAAAGCTTTCAAATGTAATGCACAAAAGCTGTTGTTTTCTAGGTGTGAGTGAGGTGGGGGATGGCACAGAGGCTGAGGTGCCTCTGAAGAGCCAGAGACCACTGTAATAAAGATCATGAGCTTCTTGACTCTCCCTTCCACAGTCTAATCTTTACACAATTAGCAAATAGTTTTCTTTTAAAAAAACTGATATTTTTCCATTCTTGCATTTCTCATTACACTTCCTCATTCAGAAAGCAATTTCTTATTTAAAAAAAAATAAAAGAAAGGAGGGAAAATCAGTTTAGCAAAATTAACCAATGCATCACTTAATCACACGCACACAATCATAATATATTTTCTATATTATGCTAGGCATACTCCAAGTATACAAAGATAAGCATATACACACATATATATGTATATATGTATACAAACATATATATGTATATACATGTACATTTGTATACATATATATTATATATATGGAATTGTTCCATGATTCATTCCCATTAGATAGAAATATAGCAAAAGTAAAAGACAGTAATTTTATTGTAACTGACTTAATATGACTTCAATAGTCTTTTTTAAATATCAGAAAATTATAGCAATAATGATCTATAAGTTACTGCTGCAGGGGCTTTGGTATTTCACACATATTAATCAAATGAAATCAATTCCTGGCATATGTGTGTGTTCATATACACACACCTGCATGTACTTATATATATAAGAATATGCAGGTACAAAATATATTAAAATTTCATATATTACCTATATATTATGTTAATTATTAATATATTATGTATTATTTATATAGATACATGCAGGTGTGTATGCATTCACGTTTGTTTATATGATTGGACACTTACATGTGTTTATGTTTGTACATGTATACATCTGTGAGCTCTCCAGCCTCTGACTCTCACCTGACACCCAGCTCTCACTTGTGGCTCCTAGTAGCTGCTAGCATGCAGCAGCAGCCACACCCCGGGCAACGGCTTCCACAGGCCGGCTAAACCTTGTGAGGGTAGCCATCGGGTCGTCGTGGACCCCTGGTGAACTAGGGCTTTGCTCACCCAGCATGTGAAGACTGCTTCGGCGGAACAGACGGAAGAAACCAACAAGAAGGTAAACGGCTGAGATGGCGATGCAGCAAAGCACTGTGGAGTGCTTAGGGCGTGTTGGAGCACAAAGGACAACACGGCCATCCAATGCAGCTGAGGAAGTCTCCAGGTGTAACGACCTCGTGCCAATGGACCCAGGCTTCCAATGCCGAGAGAGTGGGACTGTCTCTGTACATCGACTCTTTCACTTAAATCTCTTTCACGCACAAGTGTCTTTGTGCACACTCATCTATCATAGATGAAAACGCACAAAGACAATCATCATCCTTGGTTACTGAGAGACTACTACTATATGTGTTTGTGTACATAAATGTTTATATATCTATATATCTATTTCTATCTCTATATCTATCTATCTATCTATCTATCTATCTATCTATCTATCTATCTATCTATCTATCTATCTATCTCTTTGGGTTATTGCCTTTGTATCCCCAGAGCCTAGTATGTTTACATATATACCCAAACATCCCAGAGTATAGCATGTTTACATATATGTCTACACACATATGCCTATATTATATTCCTACATTTTATACATTATGATATTTGTATATATATAACATATTTGTGTACACAGAACATGTATAGACCCATGTGTTTGTACACACATACATACACATGTGTGCATATAACACAGATATAGGGTAACTGAAGAAGGCATGAGAAGCTCCAGAAACAGAAAAAGCTCCATGCAGGTAAGTGTCACTTGAGCAGCATCTTGGAAGAACCTGGGTATTCTAAGAGAGCTGAGGAGGACTAGTGGTGTAGGCATATGACTCAGTTGAAGCAAAGGTGTGGAGATGAGAGATGAAGCATCAAGTGAAAATAAGCTAGTGGGTCTGGACCACAGAATGAGTGGAGGAACGTAATGCATATAAGAAAGCTGTAATGCTAGAATAGAATTAGGATGTAAAATAAAATGTCTCAATGTGGGGTTTATATTTTATTCTACAATAGGAAACCATTGGATTTTGGGTGTGATGGTAATAAGATGAGAACAAGACTGACATTATATGTAGTCTTTCACACCCCAAATCCTTTCCATTAGAGAGCCCCAGAAGAGAAGGGACAAAGCAATCTTACTGTTCTGACCATAACATTACCCTCCACCACAACCTTCTATAAGAAAATACACATTCTCCAATTCAGAATTTAAAGCCCTTCACCATCTTGTTCCTGCCTGCATTTCTAGGAATATCTTGTGTTATCTTTTCATGATTCATTCTCCATTTCTAGCCAAACTAGTCTGTTTGCTATTCCTGGTATTTCATCTCTTGGTATTTCATCAGATAGCACAGACTATCCCATGTCTTCTCACCTCTGCCTCTTAGCATCCTTATCATCCTTTAAGGTTCAGTTCAGATGTCACAGTCATACTAATGGAAGACTATATTAATCCATTAATTATGCATGTTCTTTCTTTCTTCAAATTGTTTAGCATATCCTTATCTATCATTATTTCCCTTAATGTTCTTGACATTTCATCCTTCCAGATGAATTTATTTTCTATCTCAAAATAATTATTTGGTAGTTTTATTGGTATGGAATTTAGATGGTAAATTAATTTAGGTAGCATTGTCTATTTTTGGCATTGGCTAAAACTACTCATGAGTAATTAGTATTTTTCTAGATTTAGATCTATATTTATTTTGTGAAAAAAGTTTTGTAATTGTGTTTATATAATTCCCCATGTGTCTTGCAAGCAAAATCACAGGTATTTTAAATTGGAGGCAGTATTTTACGTGGAATTTCCTTTCTGTCTCTTCCTACTGTACTTTGTTGGTAATGCATAGAAATGCTGAGTATTTATGAGGGTTTTTATTTTATATAAGATATTTTATATCTTGCATATCTACTAAAGATATGGTTTCAGAGAGCCTTTTTTATTTGATGTTCTAGGATCCTCCAAGTATACCATGATATCATCATCAGAGTAAGAATTTTGTTTCTTTATTATATGTTATTCAATTGATTTCTTTTTCTTGTTTCATTGTGATCACTAGCAAGTAGACTTGTACAATACTGTATAAATAGTGATAATGGACATCTTTATTTCACCCCTGATCTTATTGGAGAGACTTTAGTTTATCCACATTTCAGATAGATACTATTTAATATTTTAAGAAAAGTTCTATTTATTTTTATGTTTTCTATTATTTTAATAGGAATCAGTATCTAATTTGGCAACTACTTTTTAAATATTTTGATGGAATTCTATCATTTTTGATATTTTTGTTATTGATATGGTAAATTTATATATATATATATATAGTTTTCCTAATTTTGAGCCAGCCATGTATTCCTGCTATAAAATCTAACTGATCATAGTTTATGATTTTTATGACATATTTATATGATTTCTATGATAGTATTTTATGTATAATTTTGTACCAATTATCATTAAGAAATTGGTCTAAAGTTTTCTTTCTCTCTTCTTACTCTTCTTGGTTTAAGTTCCATATGAAGAATTTGGTAGGACTCTTATTATACATATTTTTTTCAAAGAATATATTTAGCATTGGATTTAGTTGTTATTCAAATATTTGTTGGAATATACTGAATCACTGCCTTTTCATGTTGGAGGGGCTTAAGCAGTTCAGTGAAAGTATGAACTATGTCATACAGGGTTACACATAAAGGACAAGTCATGAAGGAGAATTTTGATAAAAAGGTAATCCACTGGAGAAGCAAATAGACGACGACTCTAATATCTATCCCAAGAAACCTCCACTACTAGGGAAGAGCTGAGGACAGCTACAAATAGCTCTAGTATTAATGAAGTGGCTAGTCCTAAATGAAAAAGAAGGTCAACTTTGGATGTGTCTGGGGATAAAAGGAAAATCTGATGCTTTAAATATCCTTTATTGCATGGGAACTTGATGAACCAAAAAAAGTTGGATGTGGTCAAATAAGAAATGGCAAGATTTAACATTAACATCTTGAGTATTATTGAACTTAAATGATCAAGAATGGCAGAATTTATTTCAGGTAAACCTTACCTATACTATTGTGGACAAGAATTCCTTAGAAGAAATGAATTAGCTCTCATAGACAATAAAAAGGGAGAGAAAAGAAATACCGAGGTATAATCTCAAAAATGACACATTGATAACTGGTCAAAATCAAGGAAAATCATCCAGCATCACAGTAATGCAAGTTTTTGCTCCTTCCACTAATGTCAAAGAGGCCAAAGTTAATCAGTTTTACAAATATATATATATATATGTATATATATTAGAAATAATACCAAACAAAATGCCACATTTATCATAGGAAATTGGAATGTTAAGGTAGGAAATCAAAGATAATTGGAATAACAGTCAAGTTTGACCCTGGAGTAAAAAATGAAGCACAGCAGAAACTAATACAATTTCATCAAGATCTCTTGCTGGTAATAGCAAACACTCTTTTTTTTTTTTCAACTACCTAAAATGTCTCTCTACACACGATTGTCATCATATGGTCATTAACAAAATCAGACTGATTATATACTTTACAGCCAAAAGTGGAGAACCTCTATACAGTCAGTTAAAACAAGACCTGGTGTTGACTGTCTTTCAGATTAAGAGCTTATTGCAAAATTCAAATTTAAATTGAAGAATGGGAGAAAAAATCAGTCAGTGTCAGTATGACCTCAATAATATCACCTCTCAATATTAAGTTGAAATGATGAATCAATTTAAGGGATTAGATCTGATTGATCAAGAAGAAGGACTCACGGGAAAAATACCTGGCATGGGAAAAAATGAAGGCAAAAGGATAAGTGGAAGACAGATGGATAGTCTCAAGGAGACAAAGAACATGTATTTGGACAAACTTCAGGAGACAGTGGAGGATAAAAAGGCCTGGCGAGCTATGATGAGTGGGGTCAGTTGGATACGAATGATGACTAGACAATAACAATAAAAATTTGTAAAACCATCTGGTACTTGGGATTTTTTTTTCTTATGAAGCTCATTCATGTATGTCTTGTTTAATTTATTTTTCTAAGATAGAATAAAGTACATATTCTATTTCTTCTTTCTTTTAATATGAGTAATTTATATTTCTGGTGGAGTTCATTTGATTCAGTTGTGTCCAACTTTTCATTTGAGGTTTTCCTGGCAAAGATATGGGGATAGTTTGCAGTTTTAATCTCCAGATTATTTAATAGGTGAGGAAACTGGAAAAAAAATGTTAAGACTTGCCCTGGGATCACAAAGCCAGTAAGTGCTTGAGGCCAGATTTGACCCTAGGAAGATGAGTCTTCTGACTCCAGGGCTAGCACACTATCTACCGCATCATCTACACACCCAATTTATATTTTAATTATATTATATTAAAATATAATATATACATATATACCATATATGTATATATAGTCTACATAAAATGTTTCAAGAATCTTAAACTCATACATAAATTTTCCTACTAAATATTATTATAAAAGTTCTAACTTATATAATGTTTTTTCATCCATCATCCTATTAGATGAGGAGTGTGCATATCATCAATTTATAGATGAATCTCAGGAATTGAATGTTAATGTGTTTGCTTCTATAGTGGCTGAGTTAGAATTTGAAATCAAGTACACTGACTCTAATTCCAAGGCTCTTTCCATCACTTCTTTTCCCAATCAGTGTCCAGGCCAATGGAATCTTTCCTTTTAACCTATAAAAACTATGTCAATAGTGAGAGTAATAGAAAGTGCAGAGCTCTGAACAACTGTTTCTTGCTTGAGGTGTCTATGAGCCCTCAGAGTAGTAGCCTTTCTGTTATAAGGGTAATGCAGGGAACTGAACATTGTGGGTTTCCTCAGGGGGATTATTTCCTTCAATTATTTTAAATAACTAGTGTTCATGCTACCCACTAGTAAATACACCAGAGACTTTGTTATAATACTGTCCTTAAGGGTTTGCATCATTGTCCTCTTTATGAAGATAGCTTTTTTTGGATATTTAAGTAAGTAAACTACTTTTAGTAGGTTTCAAAATAGTCTTCACAAAAACTTGACCTTATTTTGAAGTGTTTGATAGATCTCAATGTCTATTAATAAAAGTCACAAATTTATTAAAATTAAGCATTTTAAAATTCTAATAATGCATATTTGTACTATACTTTTGGTTTTAAATATTTTTATTTCATATCATATTTCATTGTTCTAACAACCAACTTGAGAAATTGTGGGCCAAATGATCTCTGAAGAAAACTTTAAAGCCTAAATTGTATAATAATCTCTAAAACTTAGATCATTTGGGGATATTACAAGGCATAATGAAAAGACATGACCTTTCTCTGTCTCAATTTCCTCTTATGCAAAGCATAGGAGGGGAAAGAAAAGGAATAAGCATTTTTATGGTACTGGCTAGTATCTCTGGGTATCTATCCTCTATCAAGAGATTTCCTCATGATTTTCTCATCCCATCTAACTTTGAGAAATGTTCTGTTACACATATACAGAGAGAGACATAGGTAGAGATAAAGTGAACCACATCATTCCTATCATGAACTTTCAGGATTATCCTTAATAATACCATTCTTTTAATTTTTAAATGAATAAGAAAGAATTAAATAAAAGGCAAAATAAGAAAAAAAAAGATAGAAAAGTAGATTTGCTCAGTTACTTCAAAGCTTAACTCAGATTCTATTTCCCTAAATGGGAGCCTTTTTGATCCTCTAAATGATGTGCTCCTATCCCCAATTACTTTGTATTTGTTTTGTTTTCAAACCCTTACTTTCTATCTTAGAATCAACACTAAGTTTTGGTTCTAAGACATAGAGTGGTAAGGGATAGACAATGGGGGTTAAGTGATTTGTCTAGAGCCACAGAGCTAGGAAGTGTCTGAGGTCATATTTAAACCCAAGATCTCCTGTCTTTGCGGCTTAACTCAAGTTAATAGCTGTCCCATTTTATATATGCTCATATATGCACATGTTGTCTTCTCTTATAAAATCCCTGAATTCAGGGTCTATTCCAGGCTTATATTTCATAATAAAACACAGTCCCTAAAATATAGAAATGAGCAGTTATTATTGTTTGGAATTAAATAATAATATTATACAAAATGATCTTATTGTGATCTCCAATGATCTCCAAGACAGAAGGTAAGGGTTTAAAAAAAAACAGGAATAATTTTCTGAATAGGCCAGCAATTCTAAATCAAATCATCCTGATAATAACAGCCTTTGTTTGTGGAATTTTTAGCTTCAGTACATATGAGATAACTTTAAGCCTTCAACTCATCTCAGGAAAGAAATAATAACTTTTTAGTGGAGTAGTGAGAGTCATGATAAAGTATGCTTGTACCTGGTACACCAGAGTTTTTGTCCAATCAATTTTCACAACTGTGTGGGATGGTTTCATTTTATTATGATGTTTTTGCATGGGGAAATTGAGATTCCTATGTTTCCAACATTTGTACTTATTATTTTAGAATGCCATAAAATCATTAGGTACACTATAAGAAGTAATTTACTAAATGGAGCTTTGCTGTCCAAAAGGTCTTTTATTTTTTTAGATTTATAACCTTAAAAATGATCAATTTACTCATTTTATCAAAGGAATTAATCACATAATCTATAAAATATGTTAAGCTCATCAAAGTAATCATGCTATATATTCTATATAAATTCTAAGATTCTAAGCCCCCTGTGGGCAGGACTATCCATTGCTTCTTATTTAAAAATCTTTAGTGCTTATCATAGTATATGGTACATATGTTGTATACATAAATCTTTTTTTTCTATTTTAAAGATAAAGTAAATTTCAATATGCCTTGTATTTTTACAAATCTTGCTTTATTCCAAACTTTCAGTCCCATTGATGATCATAGTAGAAATATCACGCTTACATATATATTAGATGATGTTCTGTAGAAAATAAATTCCTAAGGATGTAGATAGAAAATACAAACGGCATGAAAATCCAAACTTAAAATTTAAATATCCTCTTTTCAAAGTTTCTTTTAATTTCCCCTGAATGTCTATTGTTTCTTCTCTTACATTTAAAGTAATCAAAGAAATCTTCACCCTCCAATCAAAGCCATTATGTTTCAAATTCTAACTAATTTTGTAAAGGGGACCAAAGTAAAAATAGAATATGGGGGGAGATTATTTTGGTAAAGAAGGAAAAATCTGCTCAATAAGTCATTTTCTGAGAATTAATTCGACAGTTGAGACCTTAAGATCATCTTCATACTTATAAAATAAGAACCATTAAAGATCTCAGCATTCTTTCAAGAATTTCTAAATAGCATTTGCAAAAAAGTTAAATCCAGGAAGATACAAACAAGGAGTTATGAATAAATTAAATTATTATAGTGCCTAAAATAAGCCTACATACAATTGAATATAATCCAACAAACAAGTCTTAAGTATTTTCTATGTAAAAAACACTTTTCTAGGCAAAGGAGATATATCAAGTTAAAGGGGACAGTAGGTGGCTCAGTGGATTGAGAAACAAGAGATCTGGCCTCATACACATCCTAGGTATATGAATGACCTTGAGCAAATCACTTAATCCCCATTGCATATACCACTCTTCTGCTTTGGAACCAATACAGAGTATCGATCCTAAGAAAGAAGGTAATGGTTCGTTTGTTTTTTTTTAAAGATAAATACCTGTCCTCAGTGTACTCACCCTTTATTTGAGGGATACAATACAGAAACATAGAAGTATTTACATGCTAAGATGAAGAAGAGGGAAATAGCACTAAAAATTAAGGGACTGGGAAAAACTTCCCATTGGAGATGGCATAAATGCTTATTATTATAAGCAGCAGAGGCAAACAAGTACTTTTTAAGCAAGAGAAATAACCAAAGTAAAGACCAAAAAATAGGAGTTGGGATGTTCCATTAGAAGACCTACAAGTAAGACACTTTATATGAAATATTTTAAAATGTTTGAAGAGAAGTTAAATAGTAATAATCGTACAGATTTAAGATGAAACTATATAAGAAGAGCTTTAAAATGAAGCAAAGATTTTTTTAATACTACAAGTAATAGAGAGTCATTGAAGTTTATTGACCTTGAGAATAAAATAGTCAATCCTGACTTTTCAGGCGATTATTTTGGCAATTATATGAGACAGGTCAGAGAAGGGAAAGACTCAAAATGAGGAAATTAATTATTAGTATATTGCAACAGATATTATGAGGATGATGATCTTGTGAGTAGAGAAAATGGGATAGATGGGATATATGGTATAGCTGGAATCAGAAAGGTTTTGCTTATTGTAAATTGAAATTCTGAAGAGGCAGTATTTCTTAGTTTTCAAATAATTTATTAATTGACTGTTAAAATCTTAATCTGGTTGTGATAAAATAATCAAAAGCCCCCATCCACACCACAGTCTGCTGACCCAGGTACCTACATACACTTTAGGAAACTCACAATTCAACTCTTCACTTGAGCATCTCAAGCCATCTCTAAACTGGCAAATACCTAATTACAAGGTGGTCTATCAAACTCTCAGCTCTTTCTCACACTGATGGTAGATGGTTTATCATATATACAGGAAAAGAATCATTGGAAATCCTTCCTCTTAGCCAGATTTTATGAAAGAAACATTCTTTTGGATTCCTAAGAACAAGAAAAAAGTAAAATCCTGTATTCTGGATGGTGCCTATAATCTAAAACACTGGCCTAGGAATCTTCTCTAATATATACATATATATAGGAGTTGAATGGGGACTTTCTATCTTAGGGCCCTAATGTAGAAATTAATTTAGTGTATGAAAAATAAATTCTCACAATGGGAAGTTAGAAGAGACTGAAAAGTTGAGTATGATACTGTTTTTAGCAACTTAATGTCTGCAAATACATCATCACATAATCCCCAAATTTAAGAAACAATCTTCCAATTGGGGTCTCCTTAAGGGATCTTTTTTTTTTCCCCCACTCAGCTCTGGGATTATGACTGAAGCTAGCTACATGTAAGAGCAATTCAGCTACTCTTTAGTCATAGTGTTGTCAGTGTTTTGTACTATGTGTACATATGCATCAAGGAAGCCATTTGAAGACAAGGAGCTCCTAATCCTATGGAATCTCTTTCCTTTATAGTATTCATTTTTCATTCATGTTAAAATACTTAATAGGAATAGCTTATTAATTCTTTTATTGTTTCTTTTGTTATTTTATAAGCTAGCATCTATTGAAACTTTTCTCACTCACAGCCATGCCAATGGTGACTTCATAATATATATACATATATATGTGTGTATATGTACACATGTACATGTACCTATATGTGTGTATATATACACACAATATTCATTTATGTACAATACATATTGTTTTTGCAGAAGTTGGCAAATTTTTTCAATGTATATGATCATCATTAGAATATAAAATCTACTTCACCATTTGAGTTTATCATTTTAGTGAAAACCATGGTTACATTTCATGTCATATGTTTAAAGTTGCATTTACATATTTTAACAGAATATTTCATTGCAAATTAATTTCCATTTGTCTTTATGAATTTAATTTTATGTATTTGTGACTTAAGTTCAACCCATATCTGTATAACATGCCAGTAGTTGCAAGACAACATTTTATATTAACTCAACTTCTAAAGCATAAATATGGCCTGAGATGGATTTATAAAATGACCAAAAGGTAGCAAGTCTTAATTGTTTGAGCAAGTTAATCAGAAATTTTGTTTTGTGGTGTATGTCAATATTTGTTTTACTGTGTAGAATTTGCAAGTTGCATATAATTAGAAAAATGCTTTAATGCATTTTTAATGCATTTTTAATGCATTAATGCCAAATAGATGTAATTTATAAATTAAGATGAAATATTTTATGAAATCAACTTTTGAATATTCACAGTAAAGGATGAGAAGCATGGCAAGGATAACACAAAATAATCAATATTTTAAAAATAATTTATATTTTGTTTTTGAACATATATAAATTGAACATTGTTTTGCAGGTACTCTCTAGAGTTCTCTGTGACCTCCTTTCTGGATAAACATAATATAGAAAGAGTTACACCTGATTATATGGTTTTATAATATCAGAGATCTAGAGTTGAAAGGGATTTTAGAAGCCAGCTGGTACAAATGTCTCAGATAGGGAATCTGAGGCCCTGGGGGTTTAAATGACCTAGATTCATTCACAAAGTATGTATCAAGGCAATATCTAAACCCAGGTCATCTCACTGAAGAACTGGTGGTCCTCCCATTATAGCAATCTACCTTCCAAGATTCATTGACTAAGTAGAGCAACTGTATTTCCTTATTGATAAATTTAATTACTATCCATATTTCAAGGGCAACTCAAAGGCTTCCTCCACTATGAGTTTTTTTTCTGACTGTCTTGGTCAATAATCAATTTTTCCTTCTTAAGCCTTATACAACACTTCTAAAAGTTTCAAATGCACATTTCCTATATATTATTTCATATTAACTATGTTTTTCATCAAGTCAAAAATAGGTGGTTCATTGGGGGATACAAATAATTAAAAGGCCTCTAAGGTTTGGGCTTTTAGGGTATACTTTATTGAAGACTGAATCATTTTATAATGTTTTCAAATATAGTCTCATTGATGGTTCTTTGTGGGCTAGTCTAGCTAAGAGCAGAGTATTTCTATCAGAACATTAGAAATTGGTTTTTGAATTCTTTGACCATGATGATCCTCTAAGTAAAGAAATAAATATTTTAAAATATATTTCAGTCCTATCCAATCTCTTTTCATTCTTTTAGGGCTTAGAGGAGACTGACGGAAAGGGAGATGGATAATGCAAAAAAATATTTTTAACAGATAACTATCAATTTTTTGCATCCATAAAAAAGACTTTGTGTGAAATGTTGTCAATATCTATAGGGGAGGCAGAGACTAGGAGGAAAGCACATGAACTGGTGCCTTTTCAATTTTAGTTTATTCTTTTTTTCTTGCTTCCTATAAAAGGCAATGTGATACAGTGTATAGACTTCTGACTTCAGTCAGAAAGCTATGAATTCAAGGTATTCCACAGGCAAATTTAGGGACTATAGGCAAGATACTGAAACTCTTAGAATCTCAGGCAACTCTCTAAAACTCTAAACTAAAGTTTTAGAGAATCCACCAAACCCCACTGGTTTATAAAATTCCTCATCAGGAGCTCCCTGTACTCAGTTTGAAATATAAACAATTAAATGAACAAAAAAACAAAAATTTTCTTTATAATGCCTCACTATGTCCTAAGCTCTATAATTTCTTCTTTGCTGAAAAAAGGCACCCTCTAAATTTTAGTACTTTTGGCAAATCACTCTTTATGTTACCCTAGTTATAATGAAGAGATTTTAAAACTATTTATTAAAAAAAATCAACTCATATTACTTTAAATGCAAGATTCTTGTCCAATAGTTAGCAAATTGACATATTAATGGAAGAATTGCATCCTTGCTATAAATGAAATAAGATATATATGTGTGTGTGTGTGTGTGTGTGTGTGTGTGTGTGTGTGTGTGTGTGTGTGTGTGTATAGTGCAGTTAATTGAAAGCCTATCTCACAGATTCTCTCTGGAGAGGCAAACAAAAGTATTCATGGAATCAGTTCCACTGTATATCCAGAAAGGGGAAAAAGACATCATCTAATGATACACTAATTCATCTTGGAAGGTTCATTGAAAGACTAAGGGAAAGGATCACATTCAAGACCACTGCAATTAATGTGCCAACATCTGTTGCAGAGGATACCAAAATTCTGAAATTCTATTAAGAACTTGACTAGATCTTCCAAACAAAGCCCATGAATTAACTAATGATCATTGACTTAAATAGTGAAGGTATGTAGAGAAAAGGTTGGAAAACAAGTTTTGAAAAAGATTTCAGGATTAAGAAACAAAAAGAGGGCATAGATTTCTAGAGTACTAAGAAGTCTTTTACCTATATAACATGAATACTTCTAGAAGAGTTGGAAATAATATTATGAAGAAAATAAAAATTCAGTTGATTAGTCCTTAGTAGAGAGAAAACATCTTAATGTGGAGATCAATCATTTAATTAGTATTTATTAAACACTTACAATTTACCTGGCACTTAGCTAACCACTGAGGTGCCAAAGAAAAAACAAACAAAAAAGTCTCTGTTGTCAAGGAGTTTATGTTCTAATGAAGGAGATTATGTTTCCTTCTTTAGGTCTATACCAATTAGATAAAAGTTAATCTTAGAAGAGGGATTAGGTAATCTTAGCTGGGAGAACATGAGGAAAAACCCTCATGAAAATGGTGGAACTTGAGTTGACTATTGAAGGAAATCAGGGATTGATTCCAGAAGAATAGCATGCTTAAAGAGAGAGAGAAATAAAATGGAGTATGATAAGTATGAATGTAAGGAGCACCAAGAAGGTCAATTTGACTAGAAAAAGTATATCGAATAGAGGAATATATAAGCAGACTAGGAAAATAGCATAGGGACAGGTAGCTTTAAAAGTCAATGGTTCCCTATTTAGTATTCTCCTTAAAATAGATTAAACTGATGTTTTGCTGTAATATTCAACGAGTTGATATTACTTACAAAAGGTCAAAGTGCCAGAAGTATTGGAAGTGAACCCAGGAGTTCTTATATAAAGATTCCCATACCTTTTTTAAGTAATGAAAATTTGTATGACTGTTAGGTAAGAGGAGGTTCATTTAAAGAAGCCTTCCATCATCCTTAAAATCGTAGAAAGGATATTAGCTGACAGCTAGGCTAATCCTCTCATTTAGAATAGGAAGAAAATGAGGAATAAGAAGATTAGATGATTCACCTAATGGTAAAGTAAAAATTGGTAGAAACAAGATTCGAACACAAGTCCTCTAATTCCAAACCTAGCACTCTTTCCTCTATAGTACACTGCCTGTCTTCTACCTGTTTGCCTAATTTCTATTAAATGGAATTTGTTTAATGATATTATAATTGTTATACTATTCCCTGTGTCCAAAAACGTTTTTTCCCCAAGTTTATTTCTATTCTCTCCTATCCGTGTCTTGGCCTTTGGGAATTCAGCCTGTGAACCCTGGGAAATTGTACTGTTTCTGAATCTTTGGTTCATTAAATTCTTGATACAGTGTTAGTCCTTAAAAATGTGAAATATCTTTAAAATAACAATTTTATATAGCATAAGAAGGTTCTAAAGGCTTCTCTTAAGTTAAGTTGAATATGTTGCAGGCCTTGATGACAGCCAGCACTGTTAATAGCATTGCCTTTGTTAGATTGCTGGTGATTTCTTCCACCGTAGACAGATGAAAATCCTCACACCTTATTGCTTTATTCATGTCCCTAGGGACTCAGTTTATTTTACTCTTAGTCTGATACAATTTCACCTGCTATTTTCCCTTTTGTAAATCACTTCCCAAATCCAAATGATGTGGAAGTCAGTTTAAAACAAATAACACATGCATCATTATGATTCTCTTCTTCTCCCAAGCTTGTATGCATGTACACATAGACACACATATATGCATACTTATACATGCACATATAAATACACACACATAAACATACTCCTGTTTTCATATTTTAAAAATCACATCTTTTATTATATACTGTATAATTCTAAAATGCAAAATTTAAATTCTTTTTGAGAGTAATTTTAGGATAAGAAGCATGCTACCTCTCTGAATCCAGAAAGGGAACTTTTTGGAAAAGGTGCCATGAAGATGCCTGCACAGGCCACACGTTGCACCAGAAGATCCAAATTATAGATTAATTTTAATTTTTACAATACCATTCTACCTGATACATGGGTTCCTTCAAACTTACCTGTGAGTAATGTTCCTTTTTATTATTTTTCCTACATTCCTGTCAATTTTATTATCTCCTCAATTACACTACCCCAAACTCATTCCTCTTCAACCTTCCCCATTTCCTGCAACCTTGGCATCATCCTGACTGTCTCACTTTTCCTAAGGACACATCTCCAACTGCCACATCTTACCAATCTTAGCTCCTTTCATCTTTTCCTTTCTTTCTACTTTCATAGCCACCATACTTGATCAGGCTTTCATCATTTCTCTCATGAACTTCTATAACCTCCTCACTGACCTCCCTGCCTGAAATCTCCCCCCTCTCCAATCTATTCTCCATATGGCTGTTGACATAATTTCCCTAAAACACAAAACTAATCATGTTATTTTTTGGCATAATGAAGTCCTAATAGCTCTCTCTTACCTCTAGAAATCATGTTATTTCCAACAATTTCTGCATCTGCTATTTCTCTTCATGAGCACAGACACCATCATAGTTCAGGTCCCATCATCTTTCTCCTAAATTATTTTAAACAATCTAAATCCTCATTTCTCTTACCACTCCAGTAATTTCTAAACATCACTTCCAAAGTAATCTTCCTTAAGTGCAGATGGGATTATACGACTCTTCTTTGCATTCCTATCATCTATAGAATAAGATATGAATTTTTCTTTTTAGTATTTAAAGTCCTACACATTCTGGTCATTAATTAGTAATGTCCAATGAGGCAGGGAAGGAATTTAACATACCATCCATGCCTCACTGGACATAACTTTCTTTTTAGCATTCTGTAATATATCCAAACTGACCTTCTCTGTTTCTTATTCGCAACACCCAATCTCTCATCACTGTGTCTCTGCACGAGCAATCCCCATCCTTATAATGAAGTCCTTCCTCATTTCTGCTCCACAATCTCTTCCTTCTTTACCATGTACCATGTTCATATAATTTAAGAGTTTCCTGATCCTCCTATTGCTAGTGCCCTCCTTCCCTTACTACTTTATATTAAACTACTCTCTCTCTACATATGTATATATGGATTAGTATTTAGTTATTTCATATTTGTCACATATATGTATATATTAATTCTCTCATTAAAATGCATTTTGTCTGGAAGAATTACTTCATTCTTTATATATTACTTTTATCACCTGTGACTAGCATAATGTTTCATTAATAATAAGAATTTAATAAATTCTTGATGATTTATTGATGGAAGGAATGAGGACCAAACACAAATTCTAACTGACATTTAAGATTCTTCCCAACCTGGTGACACTCTATATTTCCAGTCAGATTACACACTGCTCCCAATCAAGTTCAGTTAAACTGTTCTTTTCTGGTGACTCATTATTAATACACTTCATTTCCAATGGCAAACATTCCATTCTCATCTCTCATCTCTCAGAATCTCTAAATTCTTTCTTAGTGTAAATTTCATTCTCCCAGATACTAGGGCCTTCCTCAAGTTTCTATGTGTGGATGGAAAGATAGATAGATTTAATGTGCATATTTTCCTTCATAGAATATAATTTCCTGGCAGTAGAGACAATCTCACCATATGTATCCCTATTACATAGCACATAGTAGCCATTTAATACATTTTTGTTCTTTGTTGATTAAACTCAAAATCATTTTTTAAAAGTTCTTGAGGTTCTATTGAAATACTACCTATAGTTTTCTCAAATGAAATCTGCTCTGTATATAATACTAAGTTGTAGAAATTCTTGCTTCTGTTTTCTCCAATTTTCTGCTGCATTTCCTTCAAAGCTTAACTTTCCTGGAGGCTTTAATTGGTCCATTTTTAATCCCTTTTGACACCATGTAATTATTGGTTTCCCTTGTAGGAGAAAGACTCCGTAGATTTGTTGTTAAATATAAAATCTTTTATCGGGGAAATGCTTTGAGCAGTTCAAATTGACCTTTTCTGTATATCTATGGAGTACAGTGTGCACTATCCAACCCTATCCTGAATCTAAATTTTAAACAGTTCTCCTCCTTATTCTCCACTATGCAATCTTCTGTTTAACTTATATACCATTCTTAAAGTTTCTATCTTTATAGCAATGACCTTGAGGCTAGATTCACTTCTAGTCAATTAAGCTGTAAATCAGAATTTATCACTAAATAGTGGTGCAATTATAGGCTGTACAGAAATTGCTCAGTGAAGAGAAATGTCTGTATACTTTTGGGTTTTGTTTATTTGCCAAGGAACAGACCAAATTGGAACAGCAGCCTATTAAAAAAAAAAGTTCTATTCAGCACATTTGCAATTCAGTGACATCCCCAAAGCATATGCCTTAGCCTTTTTTGCCTCCTTTATATTATTTAATGTGGATGAACCCCAAGAGTAGATTTCATAAGGCATTAAAATCATAAGATGCTTTCAATGTTCAATTTTTTTTAGTCTTACAGGACACCTGCCTATGCTCTGCAGCATTACATATGTAATTCTCAGGTTTTCATTATTTTAATCATTTATTATTATTAATTGATTATTAAGAAATCAAGGCAGGGTTGATAGATAACCATCCTAAAATCCAGTAGAAACTGGCCACAAGGTCTGCTTCTAATCTACACTGGTTGGGTCATGTTGGTCCAATCAGTTAACCTGTTAGTCCCCTAGATCAGAGGTCCCAAAATTCAAATAGAAATATGGGTCACTAAACCCTGCGAAGAAGTCTAAAGGCTGCATATTGACTTAGAATGCTACAATATCCTTTTTTATTAATAAATAAATGCATTAAATCATTTTAATTTAGTACAAGTTGAATTCAGTAGTGTTATGAGTCTCGTGACCTATGAGCTGTGTTTGACTCCTCACTTTCTATGATTTAAAAAGTTGCAGAGAAGGTACCAAGTTGCATTGGTAAAGAAAATTTGCTCACCAAAGAGTATATGCTTTTATGAGTGAACGTACAGACGTGGTTTCTATTTCTATCCCTATTAATGCCAGAATTATAGGTTCAAATGGCTGATTATTCTCCAATCGGTGGGAGAAACTGGCATATAATGTTATCTTTGGTCATGCAAACTTCATTTACATGTAAAATTTAAATGCTCACCAGACAATATGGGTTTTACAATGTCAATCTTCAGCTAAAGGGCAGGGGAATGTACCATTGGGGAAAAATATGATAGCAAATGAGCTAATTGTCAAGACACTGAGGACACAAGTCCTGCCAGATTGTTTTCCAAAGTTCCGGAAAAAAGGAAATATGCCATTTATGAAAATGAAAGAGGAAAAATATTTCTTACATTGACACTGAGCTGGGTCACAGAAAGATGCATGTTACAAGGACAACCACTGTGGATGTTTTCATTCTATAGTCTATTGATTCCTTTGGCATGAAAATGGTGTGCTGATTTCTTAGCACAGAGGAAACCTTGTAAATATACTTCACACTCTAGGATATTGTAACTGTATTGTATAAGAGCAAGAACTGAAGACTACCATTTCAGATTTAAATCATCTTGAAAGTATATATTAAAAGCTGGCCTTTTAGGCAGTTATGTGAAATCTTTAAAAGTCCCCATTCACCATGCTAAGGTCATAAGATGCTTGTTATGAAAAAATCAGAAATGACAAAGTAATTCACAATATACTGAAAGCACAGCTTACTCATTGTGAGTGTAATAATACTAAACTTAAGAGGGAAATGGGCAGAATATTGGATTTAATGTCAGAGAATCTGAGGATGAATATTGACTCTTCTATTTACAACTAATGTGTTCCTGGATAAACCACTTAAATATACTAAGCATTTTCCTCATTTTTAAAATGGTAGGTTGGCTTCATGATACCTAAGATTATCTATAGCTCTAAAACTATGATCAGGTGAATTTAATAATTAGAGTACTATAAGCAGGGGGCAGCTAGGTAGCATAGTGAAAAGAGTGTCAAATCTGAAGTCAGGAATACTCATCTTCCTTAGTTCAAATCTGGTATCACAAACTTGTTTGATCCTGGACAAGACCACTTAAACCTCTTTGTCTCAGTTTCCTCCTCTGGAAAATGAGCTGGAAAAGGAAATGGAAAACCACTATATTATCTTTTCTGGAAAAAATATCCAAATGGAGTCACAATGAGTCAAACCTGACTGAACTGAATGAATAACTATATACTTTAATAATGGATTTTGAGGAGAGCAGGGGCATCAGGACCTTTGATTTCACTATCATGGGGAAATCCTTAAACCAATTCAAACCCTTCAACCAATAAATATCAGCACTTGATCTATAAAAATGTAACAGGATTAAATTTTATTACCATAAGATACTCCATTGTTAAAGAATGATGACTTGATGTTACATGCTTGAGTGAGGGGTAGAATTGGTGAGAGCTTAAGAGAGGATAAATCCTTTTTCTGGCTTCCAACCCTACAAGAAGACACATGTTCTCATTCTCATTCTCAATTCTCATGAGATCCCAGGAAAGACAGAAAGATTTTGAGAATTTGATGAAACATTCAAAAAAATGGCACTTCAGTTATTTCTCTCTCTCTCTCTCTCTCTCTCTCTCTCTCTCTCTCTCTCTCTCTCTCTCTCTCTCTCTGTGTGTGTGTGTGTGTGTGTGTGTGTCTGTCTGTCTGTCTCTCTCTCTCTCTGTCTCTCTGTCTCTCTCTCTCTCTCTGTCTCTGTCACTGTCTCTCTCTCTTTCTGTCACACACACACACACACACATACACACACACCACACACTTCTTGTGCTGAAATATCATACTCTTGCTGAGGAACTTTGTGCACTCTGCATTTTCTGATAAACTCTAATCTGTTTAACTTCTCTGATTTATATTTACAATAAACTTCAATAAATGGGTTTACTTACTATTAACTACATGTGATGGTGTTACGGAACTTGATTTTGATGGGAAGAGAGACAAGGCTATTGAAAAAATCACTCAGAAGAGTGGATTGATTCTAAAAGTTATTTTCTAAATGAATATTCAGCTAATACTAGCTTGGTACTTCTGTCTCCAAAAAGACTAAAGGGACCAGTTTCATGGACCAAATATATTGCCCTTCTTAAAGTATCAGCAAATCACTTGAAGAAGAGTAGGTGAAGGATATTCTAGACATACCTATTTTCTGTGAGTCATGTCTATACCATGATATGAACACAGATAATGTACATGGAAACACTGTAGCTAATTGTCAGCACCAGATTTCAAACCTAAATACTCCAATGGGGAATGGGGAGTGATAAAGCAAAAAACAAGACAAAACAATTTCACAAATGAAAAAATATTTACTTGTTTTCTCCATGTTTTATTTCTTATATGGAAAACATTTTAAAGAAGTCATAACACTCAAGTTAAACAGGCTCTGTTCTTACTGTACCCATTCCTAAATTCTAAATTTTTTCTTCAACCAATATCAAGTTCAATGATCTGAAGATTCCATGTGGTGATATTTAGCCCTTTTTGGACATTGGCTTATTTGTTCATAGTGAATCTTGAAGCACCTCTCCAGCCTTCCAAGTTTCATAAGAGATTGCCATGAATTATATCAGGATCATATCTATAAGTTCTGAAAGTGCCCTGGGCTATAATTCATTTGAACATAGAGATACAAATTACTTCACATAAAGATACAAATTAATTCAAAGTTTGTAGGTGTATGCATTGTTTCCTAATCCATATTTAGCTTTAGTTCCTTCTTACCACTGTAAAGAATTCTTTTATAGTGAAGATGGAAAGAAACTAGAAATCCAGTGTCTGTTTCCTGTCATCAACTGACACTATCTTATACAACTCAAGTAAAAAGTCTATCAGTTTTATTCTCCTTCCATTACCTGACTGCGACTAACAATGGTTGTTTTGTTAATCTTCCTTCTCTGAAATCCTATAGCACTTATTTACACAAATCATTTCATACTTAAACACACATACCCACACCCACATGTATATAGTCATTGTATATCTATTCATCTATTTCTGTTATTGTGCAACTTTGCCTGTGCATGTATTCTATCTTTTCAGATGGATCACACACTTCTTGATGGCTAGAATTGAAAATACTATTTCTTTCCTTACACGCATGAAATGTAAAGTGTATTGAACATAGGTGGAGCTTAAAAATTGTTCAATTAAAATTAGGTTGGACTAGAGAGTAAAGAAGCATTCACATCAAATTGATGACATTATGATTTATTCCCTTTGAATCAGGGGAAAATGAAGGAATTGGTACAAAGAAGCATAAAAATGAAATTAATCTTTGGGAGGTAGTTATTATGGCAACAAGACACAAGAATGATTAGAGGGATTAAGTATTGCTATTGTTTTATGTTATCTTTCACAAAACACTTATTCTCTGTAGATCATGAGAAGTTCTATCTTTTATAATTCATACAAGTCACACTAGTCTAGAAATGAAACTTTGCTACTAAGCTTTGAAACTGAATAAGTCACATGTCTTAGACCAACAAAGGAATCTTTGACTACCTTTTTCTCCCAGGCTTGTCCCAATGAAAGCTTAGCATCACTTCATTGTCCTTATCAAACTTAAACTTCTCCCATATACTCACTGCTGTTCACTACCTACTTCATTCATTACCAGAGATAGAAATCTAATTAATTACTTACTAGCTTCATAATAGTTATCCTCTTTTCCTCAAATACCTTGGTAAAAGTGCCAGTGCAGTCATCACTCATGACTAATGGTAGCAAGTGTATTCCAGAAGGTCCTCTCATAGGTTGTAAGAGATTTCACCTGTGCCTTCACCAACCTCCACATCCCAGAGTTCCTTAGTCTCCTTACTGAATTCATAATTAATACAGTTCATGTGTGAAATGTAAAAACAAAAACAAAAGAAAACTTTGGTAGCAATCAAAATGAAAAGGAAGTTGAGAGAAAGTGAATAGGTACAGTGGAAAGAAAATGTTTAGTCAATGAAATAAGAATGAATGAATAAAAGCATTTATCAGCACTTGCTATGTGTCTGATGCTACATGAGTTCTTGGGTTACAAATAAAGGTTAATTAAATGTACTAGAAAAAGAATACACAGAGAACCAGAGCAATATATATATATATATACATATATATATATATAATATGTATGTATACTATATCTAGATTGGTAGATTAGTAGGGAGGGAAGAAGGAGAGAGAAAGAGAGAGAAAGAGATTGACCAGACATGGTGAAATGAAATGTCCACCAAAGCATAGGATCTCAGGAAGATGGAGTGAAGCATTAATTTCAGTGTAGAAATATTATAAGAAAGAACAATCCATGCAACATTTGGTCCTTAGATATAAACTTTTATCCAATTCATAGATAAATTTTCCTCATGTTTTATAATGAACTTGGTCAGTCATTTAACCCCTTAGACCTCAATTCCCTCATCTATAAGATGAGGAAGTTGTAATAAATGCCCCTCTTTCTCTCTTTCAGATCTTAGCCTGGTAGATTTCAAATCAAGAATGCACAATATTTAGTGAGAAAATAGATGAAACTCCAAAGATTATGCTATTTTCAGTCTCAGTGTTCAGGATAATTATGATGCTATTGATGGAAACATGAATCTTGGGAAAGAGAAGCCAATTTGTAAAGGAAGGTAAGTTCAGTTTTGGACATTTATCTCAGGAAGTGTGATGAAATCTCAGGTAGCTACAATTTACCAGCTATTCCAGTAATAGCCTTGCCAAAGGGTATATAAGTATTAGTACATTTCTTGTTATATAAAAGGCCTTTCCCCCTTTGAAAGAAGGATCAGCAAAATTACCTTTTGGCAACTCAGCCTGATTTGGAGAGCTTAAAATATTGGCAGTGAGATTTTTGCAAAACAACCTAATTTAAGAGAATAACTTATTTCTCCCATTTCAAAATTATCAACCAAAATATATGAAAAAATTACCAGTGGGCATACATAATTGGAAGATATATTGCTGGCTTCAAGGAAATTACACAAGAATAACAGTTTGTAATTTGGGATCCATTAGACAATTTTTTGATGAAAGGGGAGATTGTGTATCAGCTAACCAAACACTGTTCTAGCTAAAAAAATAACTTATATACTAGAGGCCCTACTAACATTCTTTGAAACCAATAGTAAAGTTTTTGGGAAAAATTATTTCTGTGTGATAGAATATTGTATAGGTAGAATTGTTTTACTGTTTCTAAGAGAACTAATTGATTGAACTATTTTAATTACACTTATTCCTTTTCTTTTCATTTTTCCCAATTTTAAGTCCTAGTTTATTGACTTTCCTACCTGTGTTAGTGTCATGAAAATAGGCCAAATAAGGTAAACAATCCTTTCAATGATTTTTAAAAAATAAATGACTTGATTCAAATCAATTTATGCCTAAACATTTCTTTGTATGGAAACAACAAAATTCACTTCTCTTTTGGCACTGTTCTAATATCTATCCATTTCTTTAGGTGATTAGGGAAAAGAAGAAAGAGCAAGTAAATAGAAAGTAGTGTTTCAGCACTCTATTACAGGCTTTTTAAAAGGGAACAGGTATGTTTGTAGGTAGTAGTAAAACACCTGAAGGACAAGGAGAAATTAATGAGTAAAAGAAAAAAATGATCCAGCACTCTGTATATATTTTGTAAGCCTTAGGATCCTAGGATTAAATTCATGAGTGTGTAGTTTCTGTTAATGTATTCCCAAGAATCAGAAAATTATTACAAAGACAAAGCTAGCATTCTCAAATTTTGAAAGATACTCATACTGCTTTAATATTGGTGAATGAGAATTACAGAGGTTAACAGTGTGCAAACCCCCAGAACTGCAACTTAGGTTGTCTATGTCTTTCTCAACCTTCCATCCTAAACACAAAAAGGATGAATAGTTTTCATTCTCTAAAAGACTTTTATTCTTACATCTCTTATTAAGACAGGAGAGGGAAGGTCATTTAACGATATTTCTATTCTAAATTTTATTAGATTTTAGGTTTATTTAGAAACATTTTGGGGAACTAGAATATGAACAGATTTGTGAAGGAAACAAAAGAAGAAGCTGACAAGACTTTACATTACCTCTTATTCTACCTTCATACATACATGTATGCACACATACACAAACACACCACCACCACCACTATGTTCCAAAGAATATAAGGCATTATAGTATAGTTAAAGACACACCCAGAGACAGAGCTTCCTGCTCTAGTTTTGCTACTATTATTTACATGAATTTGGGTTCCATCTCAGACCTTCTCTATACCATCTATTTACATGAGGATTTGTGTTATTTATGAACCCATGAAGCAATCAATGATCATTTCTTAAGCACCTGGCCTTATGCTAGGTGTTAGGGAAACAAAGACAAAAATAGCAGTTCCTGCCCTGAAGGAGAAGAGAAGAGAAGAGAAGAGAAGAGAAGAGAAGAGAAGAGAAGAGAAGAGAAGAGAAGAGAAGAGAAGAGAAGAGAAGAGAAGAGAAGAGAAGAGAAGAGACGAAATGATATGATATGATATAATATAATACAATACAACATAACATAACATAAACTCCTTAAGGGCAGGTAGTACTTTATTTATGATTTTTCTATTATTTATATATATGCTATCTCGCCACCAAATGTAAATATATATATATACACATATACATAGATTAAAAATATATAATTAATATAATATAAGGGAGGAGATAATGAAGGCAATAAACGCCGTGGGAATCACTTCATTCAAAAAGTAATCTTTCATTTGATTCTTGAAGGAACCAAGGAATTGTGTGAATTGGAAATAAAGAGGAAAGTGAATTTTAGCTGTGCGAGACATTGTTCAAAGACAATGATTTGGGGATGAGATGGAGATGACCATTCTGTGTAATTAATAGCAAGTAGCACATGTTGGTATCTGAAAAGTTTGGGAAGAAAAGAGAGAAAGGGAATAAGCATTTATTAAGCATCTATTAAGTGCCAGTCATTGTTGTAATCACTTTGAAAATGTTTTATAATTTTATCCTAACAACAACACTGAGAATTAGTGTTATTATTATACTAATTTTGTACTTGAGAAAACTGAGGGAAAGATTAAATGACTTGCTTAGGATCATATACCTAACTGTCTGAGGAGAGATTTCAACTCAAGTTTTCCTGACTCTAAGCCCAGCACTCTATCCATCACTGCATGATCTATCTGCCTCAGAAGGGAGAGATATATAAGAATGCTAGAAAAGTAGTTGGGGGTACATGATAAAAGGCTTTAAATATAAGATAAGTTTGTTTTTTGACTCTAGGGACATTAAAGAACCATTTTCTTTAAGTAGGCGAATGACATGGTCAGACCTGTGGTTTAGGAAAATTACCCTGAGCAGTTGGGTCCAGGATCACTATCACTTCTAAAGAAGGAAAAAAAAACCCTTATAAACACTTAATAGGCAAAAGCATTTAATGACATGGTTCCATAGAATAGACAAAAGATAAATAGCTATTTGTTATTATTAATTTCATACGAACTAAACATGAAACACAAGGGAAAGAATCAGGGATTCACATGACATCCATAATTATCATTTAGAGCATAATCAATTAAGAGACTATTACAATAGACCAGGGAAGTGGTTATGAAAGCTTGAAACAGGGAAGGGGGAGATGAGTGAATAGAAAGCGGTAAAGGGACCAGGTACCACCTGGCAATTGAGGGGCATGATGAGTTCCCTCTGAAATCACTGCTTGTCCACTTGTCTTTCATATCTCACCCTTGTCCCAATTCCCTTCCTAGCCTCCTATTAGCTTCAAATAACTTAGCACACTGAAAGCACTTGTACCTGAAGCACCAATTCAGCAGCTGTTTCAAAACACACCTGAGCCCCACTAGACATAAGGAAGCCTGGTGCACTGGGGGCCAAGAGCTGTAAGATGCTAGCTATGTGGATAGATCTGATAAACTTCAGTTCAGAAAGGAGAAATTAACTCACTTTTGGCAAGGTTAAATTCCAGCAACTTGATGTGCTGGCCATGTGGATGAAGAGTTGGTGCTTCACTCTTGGGCATCTGATAGCCCTGAACAGCAGAGTGATGGCATTCTCATCTGAGGGGACAAGATTGTCAAGTTCATGCTCTTTCTAGGGGATGAAGTCACTGTGATCAAAGTCACAAGCAACTACATGAAGTAAAAGCAGGCTAAGCTCTAAACAAGCAATACCCAGTTCCTTCTACAATTCCTTTACTTAGGACACCTCCTCCCTGCCTGCTCCAGACACTCTGACCACTCTTTAGGGATCAAAACACAAAGCTGTAGAAGGAGGACTGATGGCCCTTCTCCCCTCTATCATTTCTCCAACAGTAGATAGATAGTTAGATAGATAGATAGATAGATAGATAGATAGATAGATAGATAGATGGATAGATAGAGACAGAGAGATAGAGAGATCGATAGATAATATATAGTAGATATATGTGTGTGTGCATTTTTATATATCCATACACATAGAAATAGTGTATGATTTATAGCTCTATGTACTTTTACATGTACAATATACATATACATGTTTATGTTATATATTACATACATATATATGTTATAGGTAGGCAGATAGATAGACAGATAGATAGACATACAGCCAGATAGACAGGCAGAAAGCAGACAGACAGACAGACAGACAGAGAGATTGATAGATAGAAAGATAGATAGATGGATAGATAGATGGATGGATAGATAGATAGATAGATAGATAGATAGATAGATAGATAGATAGATAGAATTTAAGTCTTAAAAGCCCTTACTTTGACTCAGAGAAATTGAAATGAGTTGAATGTGGCTTGACCCAATAAAGATCTAGTTGGGACTGGGGATGGAGACATGGTAAGAAGTTACTAGTGTTGGAAAGTGAAGAAAGCCATGGGTCCCAGTTATTCCTATAAAACACTGCTACCAGTAGATCAGCATTTGCAGGAGACTGTAATCATTCCAAAAGTGAAAGAAGTCCAACATGACTTGAGTCATTATGATATGAATAATATCAATTTGTGTTTCTCAATCTCAACTAGAATGACTTCTTCTACTCTACTATAATAGGAATAAATTTTCCCATAAAGGCAAAAAAGCAGTACCTAGATGTGATTGACTCACATTCCTGGAGAAGCTTCCTGGTCACCTAAGGACATAAAAGTCACAACTAGCTGGCGACCTTCTGACTTGTTGTTTTTTTTCTCTGAAAACCACACGATTCACCAAGTCATTCATCATACTCTACCATGATGACCAGATGTGTTTCCATTTGAAGAATAGGCTATCATGTTCAGAAAAGCTAGATGCCATATTTCTTTGCTGCATGTCCTTGTTGTTTTAGGGAAAATTAATTAAACTTCCTTTCCTTAACTAATCAATAACTTCTGAATGCCCCATTTTGTCCCAATACATAAAATTTGAACTGAGAGTGCTAGCATTTCTTTTAACAGTGCTGATTTGACAAATCTGAAAAATTTTGTTTTCTCAAATTTCCTCCTGATCAAACAGAAAATGTTTCTGGGAGGATGAATTCATTATTAATACTTGGTCATTGAATTTAGTTTCAAAAATTTTCTTCTTCCATAATGGTTGTTGTTGATGGCTGTTGAAATTAAACTGCCCCATATGGCAGTGATCAGATTTATTAAGTGCTACCCAAAAGATGAAAGTTCCTTAATGTCTCTTGGGTGGAGGAGTAAATTCACTATAGATTTTAGAACACCTGATGTTTTGTGTCAGTGAAAAGCATAAGCAATGGAAAAATGTACCTCAATGTGTCTTATTTCCTTTCAATATTGTACCCCTGATAAATGAACCTGTTATATTTTAACATAACTGTATTAATTATTTTTCAAATTATTTTATTTTATTCATTGGAAGAGAGAAGTAATGTGCAATAAAAAAGAAAGATGACGGAATTAGGTATGAGGAATGTTGTGAATATTGAATTCACAGACATGCTAATTGACTATGTACAGTTGAATACATACATTATTGAATATATACAGTGAAAGAATGGAAAAGAGAATGAGTGACATTTTAAATATGAATGTTTGTAAGGATGATGGTGCCCTTACCAAAAGTAGAGAAGTTTAGATGAGCAATATGGACAGTGGGTAGAGAATTAGTTTTATTTTTGAAATATTGAGCTTAAGGTATCTATATTGGGACATCTAATTCAACATGTCCAATTAGTAGTTTTGAATGGTCATAGAGTGCAGATTGAGCTTTGTAGGCCAGAGAGTTCTCTTAAATCTTGTGATTCTCATTATCACAAGGTGGGGGGAGTACTTCAAAAAGCAAGTAGTACTTGAATTAAGTGGCAAAGGACTAGTAGGATTTCCATAGATGGCTAGGAGTGGACATTGTGGAGATGTGCAAAATCCTAGAGGCAAGAGTTACATGAAACACAATTCTACAGCCTTCCTCTTTGCAAATGGACAGTAATATAATTGGTGCCAGACCATTTAAAAATATTTTATATAAATGGCATCAGCATGCCAGTTCATTAGCATGTCTGCCTGGGAAATTAAAGGAGGTAGAGTAATTACATGCTTATTAGATCATGTAAGCACATCCCTGACTGTGAAGGTGTTTTTCTCCTTCCATGTACTATTTATCTTTTGTTCCTTTAAACTTAAATTTAGTAAAATAAGTCAAAAGACAAAATGGCCAGTTCACTCACTTCATGCTTTAGATGTCATTCAAGAGTTACTGTGAGACTTTCTTAGGCGTTTCATTTTTTTTTCCTTCAGGAAGAAAGTTACATTTTTTTCTTCTAGCAAGAGCGATTAATAAAACATTTCACAGACTTCCTTCTATGAAGTATTCAGGCCCATTTGGTTTCTTTAAAAGTGTCCTCAATGTTCATTGTTTAATTAAACAACTACAATGAAGGCCACATAAAGGGCATAGCACTGGGGACCCATCCTTGGCATCAGAATCACTTTGTAGATGTGATGGTGCAATTTTTTACAATGATCTGTTGTATTTATGTTGTCAGCAAATGTCCAACCCATTGTTTTCACATTTCCGTCCTCAGTGGGCGGCTGCTCCCGCATAAACTCCCATGGAGCTGAGCTCTAGCACAGAGCTCCAAACTGAGGACTTGAATGTCACCATTAATGGTGCTTTCTTATGGCATGTGGCTCCCTGATGAGTTTCCTTGTGTTTCATGTTTAGTTTGTATGAAATCAACTGCAAATAGCTGTTTATGCTTCGCCTATTTTATGGTGTCATGCCTTCCCTTTTGTGTATTAAGTGTTTTCCAGTCTCTTATTAGTTGTTCTCTACTTTAATTAGTTGTCTGCCTGTCTTCTGGCTTTGAGGTATACATGGTTTCAAATACTAGGGAAGCTTAATTTTTCAACCTTTTTTCTTTGTATTGATTTATTCTAGAATGCATTTCAAAAGTTTTAGGAATTTCTGTTCTTATT
The DNA here is from genome assembly GCF_027887165.1 of Monodelphis domestica. NCBI lineage: Eukaryota > Metazoa > Chordata > Mammalia > Didelphimorphia > Didelphidae > Monodelphis > Monodelphis domestica. The sequence continues at coordinate 107,753,437 of NC_077234.1, forward strand.
AATGGAATAATAATAATAAGCAAGCTATAAATTAAAAATAGATGTATTTATACACAAAACATGCATATGCATTAAATATAATGACATTTTATTATATATAATGTATATGTATATATATATATTTTTTTTTTCATCTCAAAGACAGCTTGGCATAGTACATATAGGGCTATCTTGGGATTCCTGAAGATACAGATTTTTGTTCAACTTCTCACATAATATTTTCTTGATTTGGGGCCAGTTCCGCAAGAAGTGAATGCATTAATAAGCATGAATTAAGCATTTACCAAATGGAAATCTCTGTGCTAAGTTCAGGGTATTTAAAAAAATATAAAAAAGGAGAAATAGCCTGGGTTCTCAAGAAGTTTACCTTCTAATGTGGGAGATTATATATATAATATTTTGGCTCTAAGTCAGTTGCAAGAACCCCAGTTATCTCCAAGGGGCTGTGACAAATCATATAGAAATACAACATCTTTAATGTGATTACCTTTTTCTGAATATTGAACCCTTTTACAATGCCAAGAATTTCAGTGTCAAGAATATTCTTTTAATCTTTTTTCTAGGCCTTTAGTAGCATGACCATTAGAGACACAACCTTACCAAGCTTATCTTTAGGAAAAGCAAATGTAACGTGTAACTAAGGAGGAGTCCAATGGTTACCCTAAACCATCTGAAGGGGTTTCCTGCCTTTAATGAATTGCCTTCGATGAGGAATGCCCCCCATGGCACCAACTTCTCACATTACTTTTCCTTGGACTTTTCCTTGGAGTCTCTTACATCAACCAGTCAGCAGCTCTGGGACCAGTACTTTCTGCTTCCTCAAGAAACTCTAAAATTACAAGTTGCAGCTGTATTCCCAGGCTCAATCAGTGGAGGAAGTTTCCATGCAGAAAATTCTCTACACAAATGGGAGAAAATTATATTATCTACATACATATATTTTATCACTTATTGTTCTTAAGTTTTTACATTTGTGTCCATCACTTTGTGACCCCATTTGGCATTTTCTTGGCAAAGACAGTGGAATGATTTGCTATTTCCTTCTCCAACTCATTTTCCAGATGAGAAAACTGAAGCAAATAGGCTTACATGACTTTCCCAGAGTCACATAGCTAATAACTGTCTAAAGCCAGTTTTGAACACATGTTTCTTGTCCCCATGCGTGTGCTACCTTGCTGCTTATATTTTATCATATATGGGCACATATTAGGCTCACAAGCCCAATTTCTAAATAAAATTGGGTCAGAACAAAAAGAAATCAGATGACAAGAAAGAAGCTTTGAATATATCACTGGAATTAATCTAATAATACATTACATCTACTTAAAAATCGATGGTTATAAAGCACATTCTCGCATAGTATCTCATTTGATTCTTACAACATTTTTGAGAGAGAATCAGAACATTATTTTCCCCATTGTATTACAGATGATTGAAGTATGGCTTAGAAAGTTTCTAACCTTACACAGTAAGCAGCAGGGACTGAATCTAAGCCTGGAGGCTGAATTGGTATACCAATGAAATTATTCTAGTTCTATTTTTATAGACTTTTTTCTGTTTTCAAATTGTTTCAACATCCATTCGCTGCTCTACATTGCCATTGCATAGACTTATTCTTCCCATGCAGCTTCATGGGGAACATGTAAAATTTCTGTGAGGGGTAAAAATCTAAGGTTGGGGTGAAGAATTAAAGATAAAGATGTTAACATTCTCTTGGTTTTCCTTGCATCAATGTTTTCCATAAACTCTACTGTTCCTCTTTTTTTCTTCTCCTAGGACCATGGTTACTAAATTGACACAATTCAATTATTTGTAATATTAGGTACAGAAAAAAGAATCAGTACTTAATTAGCAAAATATCTTAGGCATGCTTTAGTGGAAAAGTTGTAAAGGATCAATTAGAAGTGCCTTAAGTGCTAGAACCACATCTTTCATGGTGTATAATTCCCATAGCTCCTATAAATAGTTGTTAATATTTGCAAAAGTCCTTCCTTCCCCCAACCTCTCAATAACCTTCAAATGCTTTTGTTCCCCTATTTTTATGACTTCCTTTAGATACCAACAGGCAACAGAAGTACTTTCAAAGTCCTCCTCATGTACAAGTTCCTAAGATCATTCAGATCTTAAGAAGGGCCACACAATCCACATTTATCATAAGGAGCCATTAAAATGTCTATGTAGACAGATTGGTCTTATGGAGTGGCTAATTCTACCATTCACCATGTCAAATGAATCTAAATAACTTTTACAGGCTGCCAATTTCATTGTTCCACTGGCTCCCAAATACTTTAACCATACAATATGTGATTTTAAATTATGCCCATCAATGATCTTTATTTTGCTTCCTCCCACAAAAAGCACCATAACTGACTCCGATTGATCATTTCTGAAGAATAAAAGAGTGATCTAAAGAGGTTCCTGACAGTCTGTAGGACTGTGAAATATGCACTACTTCATCACATATCTTGTAAATTTGGGGAGCTAAGGAAATGGAGATCATTCTTTTGTGTCTATAAAGACATCAGTGTGATATAGATTTAAAGAGAAGTCATTCATTCAGAAGTCATCATTATGAGTTGTTGGTAAAAAATGGAAAATCTCACCATTGCATTCACCATATTTCATAACATCATCTAAATATTTCACTTTCATTGAAACTATGCCTGAAAGTTTCATAGCATCTTAAAATAATTACATCAGAATAGGTGTTAAAACAATGTTCCAAGGATATCTTGCATAATTATATTCTTTGCACCATCTGTCCAGATAAAGTGCATAGTTTATCAAATTTCACTGATTTAATTGTCCAAAATGCTGGTTGTAGAAATAGTTTATTCAACTGAAAATTTTTTGACATATTAAAATTAAAGTGAGAATTATACTGCAGTTTAAATGAATGTATATTCCCATGTCCAGCTATCTAGCCAATATATTGTCAACCACTATAATACCTTTATATGAAGGACTTAGAAAATCAAATTTTATAATTTATAATAATGTTGTTATTGTGGAGTTATTTCAGTTGCACCCGATTCTTCTTGACTGCATTTGGGGTTTTCTGGGCAAAGATATTGGAATGGTTTGCTATTTCCTTCTCCATCTCAATTTATAGATGAGAAAGTTGGTCCAAGCAGGGTTAAGTTACTTGCCCAGGGTTTGCATAAGTATCTAAGACCATACTTGAACTCAGAAAGAAGTCTTCCTTTCTCTGGATCCAGAGTTCTATGTACTGTACCAACTAGCTTCTCCTTAAAATAGTGCGCCATCATCAAAATAAGGAAATAGAAATAACTTACAGCATATATCTTACTCACTGAACTTTTAATGTATATAAACAAGTCAAATTTGACAAAATTCTAGAAATTAAATGGCCATTATAGCTTATGATACAACTGAAATGTAATAAAGTATTAGTAACCAAAACTCTTCTATCTGACTGAAAGAGTCCACTGGACAAGATTTTTCCTTAGTCTATAATGGTGTGAATTAGACTATCAGAGATGCAAGGAAGGGAGAACATTACACAAACACTTAAGATTCCTTTAAATAGGGAAAAATTAATATTTCATTAAAGGAAAGAAAGTCCAGTATGAATGATACACATCTTAAGCTTAAAGCTTTCACTTATTAAGGCATCCAGGTACGGGCCAAAAATTTCCTTCTGGCAATTTTTTGTTTTCTGTTGTTGTTGTTCTGGTTATTGTTAGAAAAGTTAAAAAGAATTTTTTCCCAAGGCGGGGTGTATACAGTTTATATCAACTATATTTAATAGAGTCTAGATAGATTACTTTCAATGGTACCATTTAGGAATACACAAAGAAAATCATATCAGACCATAAGAGAGCAATTGCTTAACTATTTAAGAAGTATGTCAATTAGATACTTTGCTTAAAAATGGAGAATCAAATCTGAGTTAAATTTAACCACTGAAAGCAATTGAATTGTGATGCACTCTCTTTTACCTTTTAGCCTTGAATATATTACTCTATTTCAGAGGTGCATAATAATTTTTCATTCCTCAGGTAAAGTTCACATCAAAACTACTAGCTCCTTTGGCTTTAATATTATTATATATGCCTTAATAATTTGTCTGTTGTTTTTTCAAAATCAACATTTTTTTCTTTTTCCCACTAAAATATGCCATTTTCTTTCACTGAATTTCCATTTCAAACTCTTCATTAAATGCTAAATATCCATCAGTATCCATAGTCGACATTTTCCTGGTTCCCCTACTTGCCTTTCAACTTTCATTATTCTCAATTCAAATACAGTATTTTTCTCTCTCTATTTTTTTAAACTTTCATCTCATTTTTTAAGGACTTGAAGGATGACAAAACAGCTTTCAGAAAGAGCTGGGTCAGTAGTATAAGGCATTTTTGATAAGAATCTCTATCATGCATAACAGAGCAAAACAGGAAACGAGAGGAAGCAAACTAGAGTTGTGTGAAATTACTCATTTATTCTTCACAAATAGTTTCAGTATTTCATGAAACTGCTGAAAAATTCACAAATTGGATTCCATTGAAATGAATATTTGTTTTCCAAAATTTCATCAAAACTCTAACCTTCAGTCTCAGCATTTTGTATGTATGAACCATCCTCCTTCCATGTGTACCAGTAAAAGCCACTTTTATACAAGCCTGGGAATGGGAATTCTTAATACTCTCAATCTGTCTAACTGAACAAGCAGAAAAAGGGCAGTGGCACTCAGGAAAATGAACACACATAAGTTTTTTATCTTTCTTTCCAATTTGATAAAGACATGACTTTTTTCATGATTTCCATAAGAGTTCTTCCTTCCTTCCTTCCTTCCTTCCTTCCTTCCTTCCTTCCTTCCTTCCTTCCTTCCTTCCTTCCTTCCTTTCTTCCTTCCTTCCTTCCTTCCTTCCTTCCTTCCTTCCTTCCTTCCTTCCTTGCTTGCTTCCTTGCTTCCTTCCTTGCTTCCTTGCTTCCTTCCTTCCTTCCTTTTTCCTTCCTTCTTCCTTCCTTCCTTCCTTCCTTCCTTCCTTTTTCCTTCATTTTTCCTTCCTTCCTTCCTTCCTTCCTTCCTTCCTTCCTTCCTTCCTTCCTTCCTTCCTTCCTTCCTTCCTTCCTTCCTTCCTTGTTTGCTTCTTTTCTTTTCCAACATTAACTGCAACAAGGCATTTTATGCATCAGCATTTATTCCCTTTTCTTTCATACTGAGCTTGGGGAAAGTACTCTAGGGCTAGGTGTCTTTCTCAATATTCCTTGTTTCCATGTGTGATATTTTCTTTTTGAAGATAAAATAATAATACATTCATTTCCTGCTCCAAATTGTAATTTTCTGAATGAACAACTTTGAATGCCATGCTCTCTTAATGAATCAGTAATATGACAGGCAAGTTTAGGTGTCTGCTAGTTGAAATGCCATCTAAAAGGGTACTTTGAAATTGGTTTTCTATAATATGCATTAAAATAATTTTATTGCCTTTCTCAATTTGAGTGAGCTGAAGTCTCCTGTGGCACAAGATATGTCAGAAGCATTTGTAAGGTGGCAACCCAATATATAACACCAATTTTGTCCCCTATATGGAACTCTACTGATAGTAAAATCCTACTTCCCTCCAGTGAGGTCTTATAACTTATAACAGACACAAAATTAAAAGATTTGACAATGTACGTTTCTGAGTATAAATTTCTTGAGTATAAATTTCTGAGTGAGATGTTGTTTTATGAGTGTAGGTCTAATTCATTTTCTATCAAATTGAACTCACATTCTAATAGTCATTGATGAAGACCATTAAATCTTCTGGAGATTTGTGATTCTTCTATTAACTTAGACTTCAACTTAAATATCCATGTCTTTGGCAACACTGCCAATACACTGAAACCAGAATCAGTATGCTGATTGCTTTGTTATGTTGCCTACTCCCTTCATAATCAACTTAGAAATTCTCCTGTATTTTTCCTAAATTTTGAAGAGAATTGGAGAAAGTATTGAAAATTTACAGTGGTAGAACATGACAAATATATATTTATCTGTCACCATAGAAGCAAGGCAATTCTTCTACTCTTCTCTAATTGATTCTTTATCTCACTTTCCACAGTGACTATTCCAAATCTTCTTTCTCTACTTGGGTCTCTGACCATTCTAACTCTCTGCTGAGAAGACCATCTCATCTACAGGGAGCTCTGTCTTTTCATTTCATGAACTTATGAATTTTCTCCCAATTATCTTCTTTCCCTCCACTCTCTGATGAAGAGGTGGCCTTTTTCCTTGCCAAGATTAATGCTTCTAGATATGGTCTTGATTCCATCTGCTTGAGCAGATTGTCCCCACTGTCGTCAGCACTGCCTAATCTTCAGGCTCTTCCCATCTGCTTATTAATCCCTTCTCCTCAATTGATAAGGAGACTTCTCAAAGGCAAGAGCTGTTTTGGGGTTGGTTTTTTTTTCCATTTGTGGTTTTTTTAAAGTATTTTTTTCCTATATCACCTGTTGATGGATTGTTTCTTGTTACCAAGTAGGTGCTTACCCAGTAGGGTTCTTGTAGTTTGAATACTTGATCTTCTTTTTCCTTCATTATTTTTATGGTTATTCTACTTATTAATAATAACAAAGGAATGGTTATATACATATTTATATATAAGATCACACAAATTAAGGGTTCCTATGAGTTTTAGAAATCATCTAGTCAATATCCTTCATTTAACACATTCACACGTAAATCCTCAGTTTTCTCAAACTGGGACCTTGAGAAATTAGATGACTTATCCAAAATCACATGCATAATAAGTGGAAAAGGTAAGATATGAACTTAGACCTTCTTCCATTACATCTGACTGACATTCCTATGTATTCTTTGCAAAATATGCCTGCTGAATATTTTAGAATTACTGGATCATAAAAATGTGAGGGATCTCAAACATGAAACAGACAGACATTTTTAAATTTAAATTTTATTTTAAATAGTTTTCTATGTTTACATGATTCATTTTCTTTCCCTCTCCTTTTTCCTCCCTCTCCCAGAGACGATAAGCAATTCCACTGGTAGTACAAATGTTATCACTATTTCCACATTACTCATTTTTTCCATAGAGCAATCTTTTTAAAGCTAAAACCCCAAATGATATACTCATATAAACAATTGTTAAGTGATAAGTTTTTCTTTTGCATTTCTACTCCCATACTTCTTCCTCTCAGTGTGAATAGCATTCTTTCTGATAAGTCCTTTGGGAGTGTCCTGTTCTATTGTCTTGCTACTGGTAGTAAAGTCCATTACATTGGATAGTTCCACAATATTTCACTTTCAGTTTACAATGTTCTCTTGGTTCTGTTCATTTCACTCTGCATCAGTTTTTGGAGGTCTTTCCAGTTCATCACTCCTTATAGCACAACAGTATTCCATCATTATAGACCAACTTTTGAGCAAATCAGGAATCCTATATAAAAATTAAGACACCTGCTAAATTGAAATGAAACTAAATAGGGTAGTATGAAATTTTTTTCTAAAATATATAAGGGTATCTCATATAATCTATTTCACTTGCATAGGCCTATTTCTTGTTTAAGCTGAGTCTAAAAGGTATCCTTTTCATAGAACATAGAACCGACTAAGCATTTAAAAATAAATTGTAAAAGGGCTAGTGTAGGCTAAGCCCTAATGCTTCTCTAGGATTCTCCTAATGGGAAACCTGTAGCTATTTCCCAATACCCCCAGAGCTGAGTCAGGATAGAAACAACCTTCTAATTTATACTCTAGTTTAGATTATGTAGACTCAGATAATTGTAACCCAAACTCTGCTCAGCTGTCTTTTAGATATCTCCTCTTTCAAAACAAATGAATTATAGTAAGCATATATCTGCTAGCTACCTTAAACTCTTCATTTCCCTGTACAAAACTATTGTTTGGACCCAATGGCACTCCCCTAGGATGTACTGAATTTCTTAGTAGTGTGCAAGTGGTATATCTTGAAATGTGGCAAAATTCTGGAGCAAAGTAGCAGTCATCTTTTCCTGGTTATAGTTCTAATCAAGAGTATAAGGCACCTACAGTCCTTACTGTATATTTTTTTTTTATTTTTACTGCATATTTAAGAAAATAAAAATTTAAGAAATAAAAATTCCAAAAATAAATGTGGCACAAGAATTTCAAAAGAATAATGTATGTAAAGAAAGTCTCCTATATGAGTCCATTTTAGAACAGCAGAGTAAGGAGTTTGCCCAGAACCCTCTGTTTCTTACACAAAGTAATTGACATCGAATTGTCAACAAGGTGTATTGAAGAGATTGCTTATATTAGAGTCAGGAATTGAATTTAATCACTTACTATTTATGTGATCCCAGGCAAATCATTTAACCTTTATAAGCCTTAGTTTCTTAACATGAAAAATTAGAGGATTGGGCTTATTGACTTCTAGGGTCCTTCAGCTCCCTAATGTTTCATTATTTTGTCATTTGGGGCAGAAGAACCCTAAACTCTAAATCCAAAACTCGATATCTTTCCCATCTAATATTAGTTCCACAATGAACACACATAAGAATAGCAGAGAAACCCATTTATCCATCTCATAGCAAAGTAGAAAACAGAGAATATATAAATGGAAGAATATATACCTGACAACATAGCATGAAGGAGCTTACAATTGGAAGCAAGATATCTCAGCTCACTGAAGTTGAATTGGCTTCTTCCATCTTCTCTCTCAAAACTAGAAGCCATCCCATTTGGAGAATCCCAAAGGTAAACTCTCATTTGAAGTCATTTGCTCTTTACTCCAAAATTAGTGTTTTCTGGTCACTATTGCTCTGACTCTCTGTTATCTTTCCCTATTAGAAGACAAGCTCCTTAAGGGTTCTGCCTTAATTTCTTGTATTTGTATCTCCAGCAATTAGTACAGAGTCTGGTACATAGTAAGCACTTAATAAATTCTAATTTATCCATTCAATGCTTTAGTATATTTTAATTAGAAGCTCATCAGGAAAAAATCTTACTAAGTGAAAAATGCCATGTACCTTTCTTCTAGTGTCGAATAATAGATTGTTTTGAGGAAAATGAATTCCAAAGAAGAAAGTACTATCTAAGCATATTATTACTATTAGTATTAGTGGTGCAATTACTGCTTATAGAATATAAGCAATATGAATTTTGCTTTGATTAGGAATATTTAGTCATATATTTGTTTTGTATATATATATAATATATATATGACATATAATGTATATGTCTTCTCTCTCTCATACACACACACACACACACACACACACACACATACACACCTCAGAACTGTGTTATTTGTCATTTTGGGAAACTCTACTCACTAGAGTAGATCATGACTATTTATCACACAATAAGCAAGTCCTAGAGAGTCAATGGCATACATAAAGAAGTGGAGATAGATGCAACTTTCATTTTAATGTCCTTTAAATATTTAAAACTTTTTTTTTACTTTCATATTGTTATTGACATTGTTGTTGTTGGGCGTTGATTTTTCACCTTTGATTTCATTTGAGGAGAATCTCTTAGGGAAGATTTTCCTCTCTCAATATAACTGTAACCACTCAACAACTCCCAAGTTTTAGAGTTTCCCAAGTCACTAAGAATGTTAAAAGGGTAATGAGGGCAGTAAATGTCAGAGTTATGACTTGATCCCAGTACTCTAAGCCCAGCATCCTTTCTATTATATCATACTGATGGTCAATATAGCTCTAATTACTTTTTAAATATTGAATTATTAGAATAGAAGAACACTAGAGGTCATCTCAGGCATCTCTCTGCTTCCCAGCAGAATGATTCTTAAACTATCCCAGACTGATGAATTGATACCATTTCACAGACATTTTATGCTCTCATATTTATTAGCTGTGGTATCCAAACTGCTGTACACTGTTTTGCTGCCTGGTGGGAACATTATGCTTCATATGCAGTTATTCAGAACTCAGAATCACCATGGTTTCATTAATATCCCTTTTCAGTATAAAATAGTACTTTCTGCAAACATTCCACAGAGTCTATCAATCAATCTAATTTACATTTATAAAGTGTCCTTCATCTGTGTGTCTCAGGGTGTGATGTAAAGTTAATATAAAAACAGATACAATAAATATTTAAAAGGGTAAATCAAACAAATAAGTTTTTAGTTTATCCTTATAAATGAACAATAATTTTGAATTCCTCATACATGCCAAATTGCATTCTAGAACTCAAATGCAGAGTTTGGAAAGAATGGTTTGTGATCCATAAATAATGACACAAATGTGACTTTGGAGGAGGGGAGGTTAATCCACTACTGAAGATAGAAATTCAAAGATCAGAGATTTCAGTGTATCTATTCCATTAGTGGTGGCAGTTGAAGGGTTAATTCCAAAAGAAAAGTTCTAACTTATCACTAACCCCAAGGTCAGAAGTATGCTTAGAGAGGTAAAGAGAATTACTTCTTTAAGAATAGCAGCATGTATTACATTTTAGGCATTTACATCAGAGAACCAATCAGTAGCAACTCAATTTTATCTCTACTAAATTCAAGGAAATTTGAAGACATCCATGCTTGAATATCACACAGACAATTATGCAAAGCATCAAGCTGCTTCATAGGTCTGCAGGGACTGGAAAGAATATCTGAGTATCGTCTGCATACATATGACACTGCAGGCCATGACACTGAATAATGTTACTCACTAAAAATATCTAAATATAAAGCAAAATAGGATCTAGAATGGGCCCCAGGGGAATCCCAGAAGTAACTGAGCAGAGCTCAAATCATTCCCTAAAGGAACAAATTGGGAGTAGAGTATAAAGATAAAGAAACCATATAAGCCAATCCATGTTAATTCTGGAAAATTCAAAAATCATTGAGCTTATCAAAGAAAAATGGGGTCAGCAGTACTCAAACAAGAAACATATTCTTTAATGAGAACAAGGAGGTGGTTATTTAGCCAACCAAACTTTCAGTCATAGTGGTCTTAGAGAAATCTCAGGATTTATCATGTCCCCATATGGAGTTACAAAATGTACTTGGAACACAGTATGTGTAAATAGAGTCCATTGGCTTTTCTTTATCACTATTTATGGTTCACCATTAATAAAAACCATAGACTACTCAAGAAGTTTGGCTAGAAAAAGGGAAATAAGAAAAAATATATTTAGAGTCCTTAGGACTAATTTACACTCCAACTAATTTACAAGGTGACTGGGTAAATTAAAATCTCTGTGCCTCATATTCCTAAATGGTAAAATAACATAACACATTAACAGATGGATTCATCAGCTTTTGAGTACTGCTTTGGTAAGGATGCTTAAAAGTGTCTATAATGTACATCAGGATTCTTAGAAGAAAATTGGACATGTAACATAAAAATATGGATATTTTTATCAATGTTTTTATTATTCAACATGATAAGTTTCAACTGATTCTTAACTTCATGTGGCACCTGCCTTTTCTCACTTATAGCAGCCCTTTACTTCCAAAATCCTTATAGTCATAACTGACCAATTTATATCTGGCCAGAACTGACTGAAAAACTACCCAGGACCTGTTACAGTGCTTGCAAACATTAGGCACCTAATTAATATTTGATGGATTATTGTTGAAATAATTAAAGAGTTTTACATGGATTTAGTGCATTCAAAAATCTTGGAAGCAATTATTTAAGATTAGAAGGACATTCTCAGTGGGGCCTGGTAAAAAAAAAGAGATAGAACTTGCGATGTGAAGACCTGACTTGAAATCTGAGCTCTGCCACTTCTCTAAGAATGTGACCTTAATACAGTCACCTAACATTCTCTCTATATAATTTTCTTCATCTATCAAATGAAAAGGTTGGACTCAAAAACCTCAAAAGTCTTCTCTAGGTCTGATAAATTATAAGCCCAAACTAGCAATATCTAGCATTTTAAAAATCAGTGATTTGACCAACAAAATGTTCAAAGAATTGTGATAAATCGGAGGAAATAATAGGTTTTCTTAGATGCAGATAAATGTATTTTAGCTAAATATCCAGAGACAAAATGTTATTTTCCATTGTTTTACAAGACACATTGAAACTAGATAATTCCCTTATACTGTGAATGTCATTATGTAAAATAATTTTAATAAGGGGTTAACTTTTCCCATTTGCAGTCTGATTAAGAATCTCATGTCTTCATCTGCCACAAGTATCATTTTATAATTTAGAGACACTGTAACATTTTAATATTCTAAAGTCAGTATATTATGGTAAGATTATAATATGAATGTTTAGAAATGAATTTTCAACAGGAGAAACCAATCCTTGACCATAGGAGTTTTTTTTAAATAAAAAATGCTGCCAAACCAATGGTCAAAAATGAAAACTTCCACATTGATTTTTCCCCAGCTCTTTTCCCTGAATTCTTTGTAATAAAATATTCATGCTTATGTCCTCTGAAGGGTTTAGCATATCATTTTAATTAACATGTCTCTTGTCTACTATTTGATGATTCCCAAATTATGAATTTTTAAAAGTTAATGTACAGAATTTTTTCATGGTAAACAAGCTCCATTGCTGCTGCCAGACTCTGACGCTCCTCTTCTCTCTTGCTACAGCCTTTGCTTGTAATGTATCCATATGGCTGCTCAGTCTCTCCTTGAGAAAAGAAACCAGGCCTTCCCCCAGGAGAAACTCTTTTTCAGTTAACAGCTTTAGTAATAATTTCCTCATGAAACAATAAAGAATCCTGGTTGGGAGCTTCCTTATCCCCTTCCATCCCCATTCCTCAGTTCCCCCCTCCCCACAGGTAGTTAACGGTCTGGTTAAAAATAATTAAGCCAGTTAGTTAATATGGACTTAAACTCCATCAGAGGCAAAGAACTCAGCCTCCAGGATAAAAGAGATTGCCTAAGTACTGGCTTCTCTGGGGAAGCTTTGAGTCAGATGCTGCATGGGGTCCTTTATTTCCTACTGTAAATCTTCACACTTCTGCTGCAAAATTGTTCTAAGCCTGCATTTCTGTGAAGGGTTTTGCTTACTCTTTTCCACATGTCACCAGCCCCTACTGGGAGCACCTCTAGTTTCTCCTAAGTAGATACCCTCCAGCTAGCTCAGAGCAGCATTAATAGAATGCAGAGTAATCTAAATTTAGATTGATAGGGGATTCTTGATAGAGTGGACCAAGGTCAAGTTGGAATAAGAAGAATTATGTACATAGGTACTACATATGTATATACATTTGTTCAAATATACATCTATGCATACATGTGCATGTATATAAATGTAACATGGAATAGCTAAATGAGGTTCTGGAAGTAAAGATTTTTCATTCTTTTCTGTGTTTCCAAGTTTTAACAAAGCCTCCAACAGAAAAGGTGTATAATAATTTTTGTTAATTGATTGGTTGATTCATCAACTGCTGTCAAGAATATCTAGGTTGAAATCCCATCTGATATTATTTATTTGACCAGAAGGAAATAATTTAAACTTTCATTGCCCCAATCAGTTCTTTAGATCTGACTTATAAACAATTTGCTCATCTATATTGGCAGAGGAAGTTTCCATGCCAGGAGTGCTCATGTCAATGAAATCAGAGTCAGATCTTCCTAAATGCACAAAAACATATACACACATATACACATACCAACACTGAGAAGGAAGGAAGGAAGGAAAGAAGGAAGGAAGGAAGGAAGGAAGGAAGGAAGGAAGGAAGGAAGGAAGACTACTGAGTGGGACTTGTGAAGCACAACAGAGAAAATTAATTAATGTCATAATGAAGTTACAATTTATACTACTCTTTCAAAGCTAATAATTTATTTGTTTGAAGTATATTCTCTAGAATTTGCTATTTTTAATGCCTGTCAATAAATCATAAAGTACTTGAAAAATACTTTTAAGGTCATAATTGATTAATAAACTTTTTTTTTTCTTTTTTGTTTGATCTATATAAATTGTGTGTATGTATCCTTATATACATGCGAGGCCAACATGCAGATATACTCTATTTTTAAATTTAAAACAAGTTCAATGAAAATGCTTTTATTGATTTGTTTTTAACAAAATTTGTTGCTGCTGTTATTGTTTTATCATAATTGTTTTGAAGCTTTGAATCAAGCTTGTCTCTGATTAGGCTATTTTAAATTCTACCTCCACTTTCAGTTTTCTCCACCTCCATATTAGCAGCCTTGTTATTTTAGAGATGCCTTCAACTCATTGTCCTCTCCTCTGAATGATACATCTCAAACTCATATGACCATTTCTGGAAGTTCTCAGCACAATTCTTTTTACCTCAACTTCTAGCTCAATTCCTGACTCTCCAGACTTTTTCCATCCCTATTACGTGTTTTTATCCCATATTAGAATATAATCCCCTTGAGGGTAAGCATGGTATTTTTGGTAATATTTGTATTCCTGGACCTTAGGAGAATGCCTTGTATAATAAACACTTAATATTTGCTCTATCTACCAATCTATCCATCCATTCATCTTTCTATTTTTTTAATCCATCCATCCATGAATCCATCCATTTATCTATTTTAGATTTCATCTAAGCAGTTCATTGACAAGTGCTAAACTTTGCTATCTAAGATATTAAGCAGGATTAAAATAATTTATGTAAATATATGTCAATATGCATGAATATAATGCATATTAATTATAACTGAATTAAAAATTTTATATAAGTTTATGTTACATTTTTCCTTGGCTCACTTGTTTTAAGTTGATTCCAAATTTATAAATTATATAGAACACACATTTCCTTTTAAAAATAATGAAAAAGAGGTGTAGAAACCTTCAGAAGGAAATATAGTAAATAGCAGGTGGAGTGTTATTTAAATGTAGAGATATGTAAGTATATGCATGTGTATGCACATCAACAAGCATATTTATACATATATAATGTACAATCAAATATAGCACTATAATAAATGTAATACACATATATACAAATAGGTATATATGTATATATATATATATATATTTAATATGTAATCAAAGAAGCATTTACTTTGCATTAAACACTACATTAAGTGCTTTTATAAATATAAATTTGTATGAGAGGTGTTATTACTCCCATATTAAAGTTGAAGATATTTATACAAAAATAGATCATGGTTTCCCCAAAATCACACAGCTAGTTTCTGAAGTTGATTTGAACTTCCTTCCTTCCTCCTTCTCTCTCTCTGTCTCTCTCTCTTCCTCTCTTAGTACACAATATCTATCATATATGTACATAAAATACATATGTTATATGTTAGTGTGTCATTATGTGTGTGGAAAGGAAATAAGACTGACAGTTTGTGGGGGAAGGGGCATCTGGGAGTAGCATTTGGGTCTTGTGACTAGCACTTCCTTCCTTCCGGGTGTGGTAGTTGGGTCTGGTGACTAGCACTTCCTTACTGCCAGGTTGGGACTTGCTTCCTGGTGTTGGAGGAGAGAGGAGATTGTTCAGCCCAGTCTGGTGTGGTGTCCCACCTCTTCTTGGTTCAGCCCGAAGATTCAGGCCCAATTACTTCTGAAGGTTAGACCTGTTCTTGTTTGCTTTCTGTCTACTGCTAAGATTCTAAAAAAATAAAACTGGACTGATATAGAGTGGACTGGAGTGGGAGAACCCTCCGCCAGCCTCTGGGGCATGACCTCTCAGCTGAGAAAAAACTCCAATCCCAACTGGTTATTAAATTGTATATTATTTGAATTCACAGTCAGATACGTGGACTATCTTTTCTGGTCATAGAGGGAACTGAACTTCAGTCCAGTCATTCCAGGACAAACAGGCCTTATCAGACCCCTGCTGTTTCCTCTCAGCAGGGGGCACCTCCTTCCCTTGCCTCACCAAGCGATATTCCCTCTCTCCCTTTAACTCCTCCATACCCCATACAAACCTCCCATTATCCCATTTTTCCAATCCCATTTCCTTTCCCAATAAATATTACACGTGTGAACACATTTGTTGTTGTTGTTCCACCATGTCTAACTTTTTGTGACCCCATTTGAGGTTTCCTTGGCAAAAATATTGGCATGGCTGGTCATTTATTTCCCCATCTCATTTTGTTAATGAGGAAACTGAGGCAAACAGGACTAAATGATTTGCCCAGAGCCACACAGTCTCTGATGCCAGATTTGAACTCATAATGAGAAGTCCTCCTGAACTGTAGCTCAGCACTCTATCCACTATGCACCTAACAGCCTATTGGAGTATCTACATATACACAAAGAAGACACATAATCTGCTAATGATGATCATATCCACAATTTTCTCATTCATTTTAAAATAAAATACCTCTTTTATTAAAAATAAAATTACCTCTTAGTCTTCCTTAACACAGACTGAGAGTTCAATACTCTGTTACTCTATAACTTTAGAACTAAAAGCTTCCTATTCTGTTTTGCAATATACTCACTAAAAATTTCATAGTGAAGAAGTGGGAAAATGGCATTTGAATTAAAGAATGTTGTTAAAATCCAAAGGAGAATAGAGGCCACAGGGAAATTATTCATCCCCCCCCTTGGTGCCTCTGGATTATATGTTCCAACTTAGTATACATTTATTTTGAAAGCCAGAAAAATGATGTATGATAGTAATTTAAAGAAACAAATTGGGCCTAAACTTTATATAATGGGACATAACATTTTTGAAGAAATGGTAAGGCAGTTTCACAAATGAATACTGTAGTACAAAGGGGAAAAGTGAAAATCTATTGAAATTTATAGTGAAACTGTTTCTTCAGGTGCCTGAAAACATGATAACCATATCCACTGCTGATTTATTTATTGTTACAAAGTCAGAAACTAAGATGGGTAACAGAGGTACACTTTCCCTGTAATGTTCACAACAATAAGAGATCGGCTAGAAAAAATACTGCAATTCAATAACCCTAAAGGTACATACAAACAAATAATAAATAGCCAGGATATTATTCCTTTTTAGAACTCTTTCAGAACCTGGAAATTTTGATATTCTTGTGCCTTAGTGTCATCTCAGATGCCAGGTTCCCCTTTTCTTTCTGTTATTACTCAAGAGAAGAGAGGGCCATGCCACTTAGTGGTTTACTATTCTTTGAGCAATCCCTGAGTTTAAAGCTCTAAGCAGTATTAGAAACTGTCCTGATGAACCACAAAATTTAATGCAAGAGATTTCAGAAACATATCTATATTTATTTGGATATCCAAGACACAGTATATAACAACTTACATATATTAGAGATACACACAACTCTATATGTGCATAAATAGATATTTTCATGGATATGTGGTCATATATAAATTATTCACACACATATAAACATATATATATATATATAGCTATGCATTCACCTATGTGCATATAGACATAGGCAAAGCCATGATTAGATCTAATTCAAATGCTTAATTTGAAAGCTTTAATTAAGCATTTGCTTTGTTGAAAACCCTACACCAAACGACCATTGGCTATTAGCATAGTTAACTGGGTAGATTAGTATATACAGTGCCACTCTTGGAATGAGGAAGACTCCTTTCCATGAGTTCAAATCTGACCTCAGACACTTATTAGCTGTGTGATCCTGAGTAAATCACTTAACCCTTCTTGTCTTATTTTTCTCATCTGTAAAATGATTTGGAGAAGGGAAAAAGCAATCCATTCCAATATTTCTGCCAAGAAAACCTCAAATATTGTCAAAAAGAGTTGGAAAGGATTAAAACAGTTAAACAACCACAATAAAAATAAGAAGCTAGACTATTTTCTAAAAGAAGGCACGTTTTTGTGCCATCTAAAGTCAGTATCTCCTTAAAGTATATACCACTGCTCTACCAATACTTATTAAAATTTTTGTTGAGTTCCATTTGAACTAGTGTTTATTAATCACCTACTGTTAGAAAAGCATTTTTAGATTTTACTGATACAAAAGCTAATACAAATTGTTTAATGAATTAGATCATAAGTTAATTGAAGAGTCATTCCTAGGACAAAAGGTACCCAAATGAAGTTGTTTGAAAGTAATTATAATATAAAACATCACAGTATAAATAACATCACATTAATTAAGAAATTCATATAAGTGAGGAGTTGGGAATCATCTGAGAATTCCTTGAGAAAAAAAGAGGTCATAGTGGATTTTGAAGGTTAGCTGCTTAAGGATTGATAGTAGGAAGTAGGGAAGAAGCATTTCAATTGAAAGTTTAGTATCAGCATAGCACAATGGAACAATGATTTGAATTTCTATTCTATTGCTTATCAGTCATGTGCCCTAAGACAAGTGACTTGACACTTTCCAGACAATTTTCTCATCTACAAAATTGGGATTCTAATGATCCTGCTTCTCACCTCAGGACAAAAATAGAATAATGTTCTATGTAAATGTGATTTCTTTTTATTATAAAAGATAGATATATGAGTGAAGATGAAATCTAACATATTCAGATGACATTAAAAGACTTCAGTATTATTAGTGATAATTCTGATAATAGTCATATTTAAACCTTCACTAGGGATACCTAGGCAAAGGCAGATTTCCATCAGAAATAACACTAAAAGTATTCTGTTATTTAGGAAACAGGTCATTCCATGTGATGCTAATGAGCAAAAATGACTTAGGAAGGCCAGTTTTCAATTTACTTTAAATCAATAAACATTTATTGAGTTATTAGTACATCTCAGAAGTCAGAATGTAGACTTCAAGTTCTAAATAAGTTTCCAGCTTGCCACATAGTTGCATAATTTGAACCTTCTATGGCAAGCCAGCATTGGCAATTCCACCTTTACTCAGCCTCTGATGAAACCTCAGTGTCTGCAGAGGGACTAGAAACTAGAAATCTTTAAAACCTTGGATGGAGTCACAGTATCTACTGTCAGACTATTAGGTTTACAAATCTGGAGACTAGCTAGAGCAGTTTCTTCAACTCCTTGTTTTGGAGCATTTGAAGGTTGGTGATGGGATGTTTCCTCTCATTATTCATATCTTTAAATACTTTCTGCTCATGATTTCACAGGGCCTAAGGCTTCTGCCCATGAATTAATAGTGGGCCACATCAGTTCAGTGAAATATTACCATTTCACTATAGTAGATATTTTCCATGTTAATATTTTATATTGTGAAGCTAAATATAGTTTGGAAGATAGCTAAAACTTGCAGTCATGGTTATTTGAAGAATTCACTTATACTTTGTTTATTCTAAAAATCGATCTTTGTTTAAAAGCATACAGGGACTTTAAACAAATTCCTTGTCTGTTTAAACAAGTTTTATCTCTCTAAGCAATCAACCTGTCAGGAACATATCAGCAATTGAACTCGTTTTTCTTATAATAGACAAGAAAGATTAAAAAAAGAAATTCATGGCCAGTTTCATTGAAACTAGTATTTTCTAGCTTGTGTCTGGAAGAATAAGCACCATGATGATTATAGCACTAACTGGCATCACAAAAAGTAAATTCACTTCCATCAGCGGGAAGAAATATGCTCCTCCCCCACCACTGCAAATGTCAAAGATCAGGTAAACAGACCTAGAAGGATCTTCTTCCACTATAAAAGAGATATCATGTTGAAAATATTGAAATTCCAGCTAAATAACTCTTTGGAGTCAACTCTTTGCGGTGTTTCATTTCAACCTTGCCTCAAGAAGTTCCAACAAGTTGTTCATCATTTCAAGTGAAGCATTCTTTTTCTCTTCCTCCCAAAAAGGAAACGAGTAAGTAATTGGATTGACTCTCGGGAAGATAAACTAGAAAAATGTTTAATTTGGAGTCAGTACAAAGGGCAGTTAGGCCAGAGCTAGCCATCTACACAGCAGCATTTTATTTTCCATTTTAGAGCAAAATTTCCTCATAGCAACTAAAAATGTGACCCTAATTTAAAAATATACTCCAATGCTCTTCATGTACTTATTATTTCCTTCAGCATGAGCTTTTTCCTTTTGGCAGAGTTCACCCCTCATTCTCCATGTTGAATTAGAAAATCTTAAATCCCTAAAAGAAGAACTTCTGAAAAATAATCTTGTTTTCAAAGGTTTTGTCTATGAATTGCCAAAAACTTGGATAAAAGCATTCACTCCTCTATTTTGAAATAGAGGATTAAGTAGGTTTTTCATTTTTCATCTTGATATTCAGGTGTCATATAGAGACAATCAGTATTTTTATTCTCCCATAGGAGAGTATTCATTTATTATAATGGATTTACTCAGCAGTCCTAGACTATAATCCATTATTTTAGAATACACATAGGATAGTAAAATACTTTCTTAGGGGAAATGGAAATCAATAGTATGTACTAAAGGAAAAAGGGGAAACAAAAACTTTGAAACTCTAAAATAAAGTTGGCCAATCCTTACAATTCTAGTATGATGTTAGTTCGAAGAGGATGACTTTTTAAATATTTGTCTCGTTATTCCTAGTACCCAAGAGAATCATCTTTTATCTATTAAAGATTTAGTAAATATTTAGTTTTTCAAATTACAAGAATATTTCATATTTGCAAATTTCTTTACATTTTAGAAAGTATGTTTCTTCTAGAAGCTCTGGCATAGGCATTAAGCTTCCCATCTTATGAATGAAGCAAATGAGACCAAGAAAAGGTAAATAATTTACAAATAATAACATGGCTAAGTAAGTAGCAGATGGGGGAATCCAACCTAGATCATATAACTCTAGATCCAATTTTCTTTTTAAGTCATACCGATTGAAAAGTCATCTGATTATTTACTCCTCTATTTGGAATTTTTACTTCACTCATATACTAAAATGCACACAGATCTATGTTCTTTTAGATTTGAATATTCTCCTACAATTGTATACGTCCTAAGTTTCACTAGTGTGATAGAGGATGGCACTAGAGAAAAAGTGCCAGACTGAAGAGTATATGAAATTGATCACTTCAATGGGGGAGGGGCCCCAGGAGTGAATTTCTGGAGGAGAGAAGACTCTGGTGAGGAGAGCAGTGAGGGTCTCTCCATCTGGAGATGTTGAAGAGAGAAGGTGGATAAAGACTTTCTCTTGAGGGTTAACCATTTTTCCTGCAGGTGACTGGAAATCTTTCCCCCCAACACTTCCCAATTGAAGGGACCTTCTGAAGAGAAACTTGAGCAGTCTTTACCTCAACTCCTGTTGCCCAGGGGTGAGTCAACCTGACTTTCTCTTGGGGGGCTCAGGCTGCCAAGGCCCGAGATCCCCCCAAACTCAAGGAGGGAGGAAAAGGGTTTAGATAGAGACAGGGACCCCCTTTTCCCACTTTCCTGTTCCCATTTTTCCCTGCCCATTATTCCTTTTGTGTAATCCAATTGAGTTAACATTAAAAGCTATCTGTTCCCCAAACTGAGTGTGAGTAAACAGAATCAAGGGGAGACCTTTCGGTCTCAAGTGGTGGAGGGGGGACAAGAGGGATAAGAGCGAGTTGGGGAGAGCAACTTTAGCTAAGGAGGGAAGGCAGAAGGGGGAAAATCTTCAATACCCCCTCTCCTCTCTCTGAGCCAACCCATTATGTCTGCTATCTCCCCTGAACCCTGCTTTGTGGAGAAGGGGGGTTTCTCCTCTATTTTTTCCTTCACCTTCTCCATACCTCAGGGCCCAGAGCCTCCTCTTGGTGGACATTCTCTTCATATATATATATATATATATATATATATATATATATATCACTAGAAAATGAATCTAAACATATTTCTATAAGCATTTAGAATAGAATTATATAATATTTCTAATAAAATCTTACTATGACTATGGTATCTTCTTATAGGTCATGCCAACAGAGGATAATCTGAAAAGACTCAGGAATGGTCCACTAGCCAATTTCAAATCTATTCAAATTCAGAAAAGTTCATTACCAAAGACTGGCCACTACTAGGTGGAGAATTTTCTGACCATATAATTTCATGAAGCAATCACTAATGTGTTAGAAGGGTTATGGTCATTGATAAAACCATGATTCTCCGGAAGTATTGACCCAAATACACTTTGAAATGCTAAAGTATCTTATAGCTAGCATTTATTGCAAAAATAAATGCTAAATAATCAAACTCTTTGTATTCACTGAATATCTACAAGACATTGAACATTGGGCTAGAAGCTCAAAAAAATCAAAAGTATTCTATAATGGTCTATAACGGTTTCCAACTGCTTTGTAGAAGCAGTCTATGCCAGTGGAGAGGAATGTGGGCAATGACAATAGGATCTGTCCAGCAGCATAAAATTTAGAGGAAGTTGGAGATTGTAGCCAACCACACAGTCAGTAACCAACCAATCAATCAATTAATAAATAACCACAAATTAATTGCACACTATGTGCCAGACACTCCAAGATGCTAGGAATTCAAAAACAAAAGTGAAATAGTCCTGTCCTCAGGGAGTTTATATTCTACCAAGGAAGAAAACACATACATTTAGAAACTATATAAAATATAAAGATTTGAGGGAAGAAAGCATAAAACTTGGAGAAGAACTTGTGAAGGTCAAGAAATATTTCATGTAGAAAGTGGCATTTCAGCTGAATCTTAAGTTTCTAACCATGAGAAGTTGGGCAAGTAGATTTTAGTTCCTGGGGGCTTAGGTTCTTCATTTGCAAAATGCAGAGATTACACTCAATGACCTCTAAATTCACTTTTTCCCCTAATTTCTATAGTTATATTTGCCATGAAAGGTTTAAAAAAGTTAGGCAATGCTCTGCTAAACAAAGAGCACTAAGCCAAAGGTAAAGAAAATTGGGTTTTGGTCTTAAAGCTGTTATTATTCACTTGCTGTATATTTTGAACAAGTCACATGAATAGTTTGTACCTCATTTTCCCAATTTTTAGAATAGGGATATCTACTAGATCTACATTAATATCATCAATATCACTGTAAAAATGGATGTAGAAGTACTATTTTAATATAAAGAAAAAAATTTTTCCCTTTTGTTTCTCCATATATGTATAAAAGTTACATAATTTAGTTTCTCCTGGGGTAAAATAGAGGGGGGGAAACAATTTAAGGTAGCAATTAAGTAAGCTACCACTGTTGTATTTTCTATTACCATCTGGCTTCTTTGAAGTCAAGAAAGAGAAAGACAAGTAATGAAATTAAAAGGAATACATATTCTGTTGATCTTCAGGAAAATGATTATATCATTATTAAAACAGTGCTTCTTTTTTAAATGTCACACATAATTGTGCATAGCCAGAGTTAAATGAACCAGCAAATAGGCTGGCATTAATAATTACACTGATACGCATGTAATTTCAAGTATTGACTAATAAAAATAATTGATAATTTTCAGATAATTAAATTTAAGAATATGAAAAAAACAGCAAAATCTGACTTGTACTGTTTCTTTTCTAAAATGTAATTAAATACATGTTAAACATGCCAATAATTTATTAAATTAGGGAGATTTTCAGAATAAACAGATAAGAAACAACTTTCAATAGCACTATTAGTATCATAAGGCTTTAAGGATCATTTTAGGGTATGATGGTTTTCTCTCCCTCTGAGCACTAGTTCTTGCTTTGGCTTATGATTTCACACATCCACTAATCTCCACAAAGAATTATACTTTCTCCTCTTTTTCTCCATGAAAATGCGGAGCTTTGTGTTGGCTGCACTATAGAGTTTTTAATCAAATCAAGCAAAGGACGAAGAAATCAGGAGGAAAATTCTCATGTAGATTTTTTAAAAGAGCCATTATTATCCTCTTCAATTGTCAACAGGTCAGAAGATTCTGGTGGGTGGTATCAGACTACAGAAGTAATTGTTAGTATTAAGTAGCAGCTTCCAACATGGTATTAAGAGAATATCCTTTAAATATACTATATACTGGGATCCCATTTTTCCACTAGTATATCTCAGGACCTGGCTCACTAATGCCCCCTTCTGGCTTCAATAATAATAATAATAACTAATAATTAATAATAATAATTAATATTCCTAGAGGTCTACACAATTTTATAATTCCTTTCCTTATCACAGTACAATGAGAGAGTTAAATAAATTACAATTATTATTCTCATTATTGTAGAATTGAGCCCACATAGGGGAAGTGACTTTGCCCAAAGTCACATAATTAGTAAATAAATGATGGTAGTGAGTGGTAGAACCAAGATTCAGTTCCAGGCCTGGTGATTCTTATGTTTAATGGGATTTCCATTATATCACCTCTCATCTCTGACCTCAAACCTCGACCATGCAACTTTGTCAGTGGGAAAAGCAATGAACCTTGTACTATATTTACTTTCCCCCTCTATAAATGGTGTGAACCCATTCTTTGGTTTTTTTTTAAAGTGTTTTATTACTGAGTTCTACAATGGATCAGCTGTGGGGCACCAGAGGATACAGTGCTCAGCCCAGAGTCAGAAAGACTTCTCTTTTTTGTGAATGCTAATTTGGCCTCAGACATCACCTAGCAATGGGACCTTTGGTAAGCCACTTAACTGTGTTTGCCTCAGTTTCCTCAGCTATAAGATGAGCTGGAGAAGAAAATGCCAAACAACTCTAGTGTCTTTCTAAGAAAAGCCCAAATGGGATCACAATGCATGAAATATCAATAAACCACAATAATGAACAAATAAACATGAGAACAGGATAAGTATTATAGTAACATATCACTAAGAAAGAATTCATAATAGGGAAAAAGTCTTATTAGTGAATTGTAGTGCTATAGGCAGACTATGAAGATATAATAATTAAATAAAAAGAGCACCCAATTTGGAGTTCAAGACACTGAACACTAATTCCCACTCTTGCTCTCAAACTACCACCATCTTGGTGAGTGGCCTCATCCTTTCATGCCTGAATAATTGCAATATTCTGCTGGTTCTAATTGCCTCAAGTTTCTCCCTCCTCCTGTCCATCCTCCACTTAGCTATTAAAATGATTTTCCTAAAGCTTAGTTTGACCATATCACACTCCACTCTCATTCAATAAACTCTGGTTCCTCTAGCATCATTTAGGAAAAAAATCTTCATTTAATAACCTGGTTCCTTCCTAATTTTCCAGACTTTTTATACTTTACCCCTCTTCACATTTTGTAATCCAGTGACACTGCCTTGCTTGATATTCCTCCCACAAGACACTCCTGACTCCAAGCTGTCTCCCTTGACTGGAAATCTCTGCCTCCTCATCACTGTCTTATAACTTCTATTCTTATTTTAAGGAGTCCCACAATCTGTAAGAAGCCTTTCTAAGTCATCCTTCATCTGGGTGCCTCCTCCCTGTGATTAAATTTCATTTATCCTGTGTATATCTTGAGTTATTTGTATGTCCTTTTTAAATTGTGTGCTCCTTGAGAGCAAGCACTATTTTTGGTTTATATTGAGATTTGTTTTTTTTTGTTTGTTTGTATCCCCAAAGATTAGCCCAATGCTTGGAACATAGTAGGTGCTTATTGAATTGACTTGCATGATTTTGAACTAGTTATTTACTCAGCTTCCTGATGTAAGAGGTAAGGTTATAGCCTCCTAGATTTCTTTTTTCAGCTCTATATATAATGAATCAATAGATGCCCCAACTGACAAATGATCAAAGGATATGAACAGGCAATTCTCAGATTAAAAATTAAAATTATCTTTAATTGTATTAAAATGCTTCAAAACACTATTAATTAGAAAAATGAAGATTAAAACAACCCAGAGGTACTACCTCATAGATATCATGCTGGAAAACATAATAAAAAAGGAAAATGACAAATGTTGGAGGGATGTGGCAAAATTGGGACACTAATCCACTGTTGATGGAACTTTTAACTGACATAACCTTTCTGGAGAGCATTTTGATCCAATGCCTAAAGGACCATAATACTGCATACCCTTTGACCCAAGAATACCTCTACTGCGATTGCATCTTAAAGTGATTAAGGATGGGGGGAAATGGCCTATGTGTACATAAATATTTAGAGCAGATCTTTTTGTGGTGGCAAAGAAATGGAAATTTAAGGATTGTCCATCAATTGAGGAATAGCTGAACAAATTGTGGTTTATGATTATAATGGAATATTAGTGTACCATAAGAAATGATGAAAAAGACAAGCCCCCCAAAATGGAAAGACTTATATGAAATGATACAAAATGAAGTGAGCAGTACATAGTAACATCAATAAAGTATGATGGTCAACTATGAATAAATTAACTATTATCAGCCATGGAAGGATACACAGCAATCTCAAGAGACTCATGACAAAAAAGTTACCCACCTCCATAATGGAATATGAATGCAGATTGAAGAATTCTATTCTTCATTTTATTTCCTCTATGAATTTTTCTGCAATGTAAACAATGTGTGTCTTCTTTCACCATATGATGAACATGGAGATATGTGTCATATAATATCACATGTGTAACAAATATCATATTGTCTGCCCTCCTGGGGAGGAGAAAAAAATGGGAGGGAAGGAGGGAAGAAAGATTATAAAATGTCAGAAGATAATGATTCAAAATCATAATGACATGTAAGAAAATAATTTAAAATAAAAATAGGTGACTGTTTTATGGTCTTTTTACAATTCCCTCTTCGTGTCTGAGCAATCTCCTTCTACCAAGTCTTGCCCTCAGGCACAATTTTCTCTTGGCCAGATAGTTTTCAATCAATTCTAGGTTTCTTTCTCATGGGTTCTATTTGGTAAGACTATTAAATGTCTGAGTTCTTCAAGATCTGCTTCCTCTTTACCACTCTTAGCTCTTGTCATAGGAACTCACAGTCTGTGATAGAAAATACAGTTTTTCTATTATGCTCCACCCTGCTCACACACATACGCATACACTCACCCTGGCCCTGTAACTCTACTTTTTAGATAATTCTTTTTCCTTACTATAACTGGTCATAAATTTCGGAAAGCAGTATCCTTTCCTGTTTTACATTTCAAGTCATAATAGGGAAATTTTCTAATCTTAAGGCAGAAGTTTGAATCTCTGCCTTGATTTTTATTTCTTATGGATATTTTATTAACTCCTGGTCTCTTTGTAGTGTGGTCAAAATTCAGATTATACATACATATATATATATATATATATATATATATAAAATAAAAACAAAATGGGTAAAAAAGTAGAAAAGGGATAGTATGGTATCTGTTCATAGTCAGACACTTAGAGGGAATGCTAGAAAAGCACAGAATCATTCCGAGAAATTTTCCTTGGTCATAGAAGAAGTACAAACAACTGGTAGTTTCAGCTCAGGTCCTCAGCTCTGAGGTGCCCTCTTGGATCTTACCCTTCTCTGCCACTGCTCTGCCCCGTTTTCTCCTTTTGGTGGTTACTCATGGGCTCTTGATTCTTTCAAACCTAGTACTTGATGTTGCTATTCCTTCATCTCTGTCACAGACCCCTGACATCTTTCTCAGTTTCTCAATGAGCTCTTCTTTTCATGCATGCTCTTCAGCAGGTGAAATGAAAAGACTTCCTGTGAAACCTAATTGAAATATATTTTTTAAAAATTCAAGGAGGTGTGCAAGTCTTGTTCCACCTAGTGGATAATCAGCATGTGTTCTCCCTTGAAAATGTTCTAGGGATAAATGGCAAAGATGTACTCAGATCTGATAACTCTATCAGGGCTTCTCTTCTTGACTCTTACTTAAATAGGGTGAGGTGATTTAAAGTACTTTTCTGTAAATTTGTTTAATTGTCTCATCTCTTCTGCATCTTTAAGTATTTGTATTCCTTTGGATCTCTCTCTTTCTCTGGCTTTATTTTTCTATAACCTTCATTCTGTTTTTCTGTTCTCTCTTTACATGTGCCTTTTCTAACACAGGTTCTATCTAGATTTTGGCAATAGCTTTTTTGTGAGGTTGTCTCCTCTCCTTCCTTCTTAAGACAGTCATCTGGCTTTTATCCCCTTTGGAAAAACTGTAGTCTATGTAGTCCCATAAACCTTAGGCTATTTGATCTACTCATATAAGTTTTGTGTTTTTATCCTAATCCCCAAATGAAATCTCTTTTGTTATTTGTTGTAACTTCAGGTCCCCTGATGGACCTTAATTGGTTTTAGACAATTGCTAAGGATGAGTTCTGCCCTTATAACACCATGCATACAATCCCCAGTTTTATTCAGGTTATCATCACATTTGGCTTGAATTATTATAATATATTTCTAACTACTCTCTTTATTTTTCATTTCTTTTTGCCTTCAATCCTTTCTCTGCCCTTCTGCCAAAGTAATATTTTGTATATGTAGGCTTGACCACATCATTTCCCCACTAAAATTTTAAAGGCTTACTAAATGTCCCTGGAATTGAATACAGATTCAACATGGCATGTATAGCCCTCTACAATATGCCTTCAAGATATATTTTCAGAATTGCTTCACATTATTCCCCTCATGCATTCTATATTCCATCTAATGCTATCAGTTCCCCAAACTCCAGATTCATATCTCCTATTTTTGTACTAATTGACTCTTACTCCTACATTTACACCTTCATTTTCTCTCTATCTCAGAATACTTATCTTCCTTCAAACTGTATTCCAGGTGTTGTCATCTACACCATGAGTCCTCCTCTCATAAACCAGTAATCAAGCCTCTATCCCTATTCAACATGTCTAACCAAATTTAAATATAGCTAAATATGGGGATATTAGTAAACTTCAAGTCTAAATTGAAGTGGCAATGAGAGAAGAGAGAGGAAGAAAGAGGAGAGACACAGTGAAAAGAAAAAGATAGAAAGACAGAAAGAGAGAGACAAAGAGAGAAAGAGAGAGAGACCTTAACCCAGGGTCAAGAAAATCTAATTTGGAAACCTGACAGACTCCTGGCTACTATGAGACCCTGAAAAGCTATTTAGTCTCAGATTTCTCATTCATTTTGTGGGAATAAGAGCATCCACATCACAGGGTTAATATGATGAGCAAGTAAGACAATATATGCAAAGTGCTTTGCAAAATTTAAAGTACTATACAAATATGAGACATTCCTATGGTTAATACTATAGACAATAAAAAACTTAATATACCTTCAGGTCACAGCAATAAAAAGTATAATGTCCTAGACCAAGAAGTAATGGACCTACTGCATATTGGCCAGATTATATGTAGATACCTTATTTTATGAAGGTTATTGATAAATTGATGAGTACCCAGATGAAAGCAACCAGGATAATCAAGGGTCTCAAAATCAAAATATAGGAAAAACAAAGGAGAGAGCAGGGAGGATATAATTTCCATGTATAATACTTGAAGACCTCTCTTAGAAGAAGTTTTATATTTGTCCTGTTTCATCTCAGAAGGCAGAACTAAGAATACTTGTTTCAATTTGTTTATTAGAAATAACTTTAGTGAAACAGACTGCTTTGTGATTTACTGTCAAGTATAGGATGGATGACTATTTACTAATCAGCTAGGTAGAGGGAATTTTTGTTCAAGTATGAGTTGGCATCTGATATTGTCTCCCACTCAGACAACCTCTAATTGTAACCTGTCTTCCTCAACTCTCCACCACCCCCTCCCACAGTTGAATGTAAACTCCTTGAGGGAACAGGTCCTTTTTGCTTTATCACTATATCTGCTGTATGGAGCAGAATGATTTTGCACATGATAGTTACTTTGCAAATACATTTATTAAATTGAATTGCATTAAATTAAAACAATTTGAATAGATCCACTGACCCAAAACTCAATGAATTTTGGATAATTGTTTCTTCTGACTACAAATAGCTACTAGCTACCATTACCTTCCCAATTATCAAGGAATTCTCTACATTTTAGGGAATTAATATATTAAAATCCATTTTTTAGAAAATATATTTTTATATGATACTTCAAACACTCACTATCACAAGTGGAGACACTCCTTCCATGGATATAAACAGCAATCCCTTTACGTTATGATATAGGAGTTTCCCTGACCAATTCAACTCATGTGATAGCCATACCTCCGTTGTAAACTTTTGTAACATTACCTAGGCTACTAATTGTTCATTTTAATAACCTCCCAATTGATCCCCTTAGTTCTTGTCTCTCTTTACTTCAATCCAATAAGTTGATTTTTACATATATTTATATTGTATTGCATTTATCATAATATCACCCTAAGAATGGAAATGAAGCCTAACATGATGCTTCCAGGTGGCTACAAAATGCTATAATCATCATATATTGCCTGGTTAGATCTCACCTGGAGTATGGTATTCAGCTCTGGATGCTATTGATTAAGAAAGCTGACAAACTGGAGACTTATTAGAGGAAAGCGAACAGAATAGAGAAGGTCTTGAATCCCTGACATATAAGGACTGAATAAAGGAAATGAATATTTTTATCCTAACAAAGAGTAGACTCTGGAGAATGGGGCATGATAGCTCCTTCTCTAATTATTTGAAAGAATGTCATGGGACTATAATTGTTCAGTTTAATTCCAGATAGTAGAACTAGGAAAAATGAGTGGAAGTTAAAAAAATTAAAATTATATCTTGATATAAGTCGACTTCTATTGATTAGTGATTCCAAAGATCATCAATGGAATGAGTTCCCTAAATACATAGTCTCCTTAGAAGACCTCAGGCAGAGACTAGATAATCACATTTTAGGTTTATTAAAACAGGGATTCCTTTTATGCATTTGAACTAGTGTCCTTCCACCTCTCAAATGTGATTCTTATTGGTAGATATAATCTCTCATTTCCTAACTGGGTCTTAGTTAAAAGAGGGTAGCTTTTAGATGTTGAAGATAAATAAGAGTGCTGCCATTTTTATCGAAATCTTTGTAAAACTTAAAAGTGTTATAGAAGCATGAACAATAGAAAGTTCAGATAAAAGAAGGATAAGAGTAAATCTATATTCTAACAGATACTAGCATATGTGTGTCCCAGTTCTGCTACTTTACTTAACCTTTATGAATTTAAGCAAATAATTTCATCCCCCTGAATTTCATTTTTGTTCATCTATAAAATCAGGGGGTTGAACTATAAAACATCCCAGGTGCTTTTCAGCTCTAAGTCTGTGATTCTTTGAGCCTGCTTCCATCCTTATGTCCTTAAAATTCACACTGGAGATGAAAGAATGAGAGTTTCTCTTTCTGGAAAGATTTGGAAGTGGTTTTTTTTTTTTTTATCCAAACTTGTGATCTTACCACTGTATAGAACTCTTAATGTGAAAAAACTCTTCCACGTATGCAGATCAGTAATTTGGCTGAATCTTATATTCTTAAACAGCTTCCTGGGACATTGAGAGATTCAATGTCTTGCCCATTGCTGTACATCTGGTTTGTGTCAGAGGTAAGACAAATTTAGGTCTTCCTGATGCCAAGACTTGCTAAAATTCTTTCCCTTATTTGATAAATAGAAGCAACTAGATAGCACAGAAGATAAAATGCTGAGACTGGAGGAAGGAAGATTTGAGTTCAAATCTCACCTTAGATGCTTCCTAGTTATATTATACTGGGCAAATCATTTGTATTTTGTTTGCCTCAGTTTCTTCAACCATTAAATGCAAATAATAATAGTATCTAACTTCTAGTTGTTGTGAGGATTAAATGAGATATTTGTAAAGTACTTAGTTTAATGCTTTAACAAGAGCTTATTTCCTTTCATATTGCCTCTCTTATTGGAAGATAATTTAAATTTCTTTGAATCCAGCATATTAAACTCAATTTTAGCCACATTATTATATTATACATAAATAATAATTAGATTCATATTAAACTTATGTTTTCTGGCAAAATCACTTAACCTGCCTTAACAATAAGGTAAAGCCTAAGGGCATAAAAAGTATTTTAGAATTAATTCTGAAGTGACATGATTACTCCAGGTGTACACTCTCTTACTTGGCATTTCTATGTTATCTAGTCAATAGAGAGCATTTCTTATTTTTCCCTTTAGCAGAATTGTGATACCAATTTTTAGAAATATGGAAGCATTTCCTCATTGCAAGTTATCTTAAGTATAAAAACAAAAACATGATTTGCAAATACTGTCAGATGAAATATGTATTTCCAAATGTACTAGAATGACCAAATAAATCTTTGCATCCACTGTGATAAAGTTAGGAAAAAAACTGCATATTTTCTCTTTCCTTTTGAGGTTGGAGCCTTGGACTTGGCCACTATGACTTACCTCTGCCTCTTTACCTTTGGCTCCTTTGTATTAGTATTAAGTTTCTTCTAATCCTCCATTTCAAGAAAGAGAAGGCGTCATAGCAGACACCTTTAGACTTCTTTGGAAACCATGGGACATTAATTTGAATCTTTGCTAATTACTTTCTGTTACCTGTCAGGGTCTCAGGTTGTTGTTGTTGTTGTTGTTGTTGTTGTTGTTGTTGTTGTTGTTTTATAAATTGAAGAGGGGTGAAATGTTGATTTAGAGTTCAAAAGGAAAAAGGAAGGAAATGAGCATTTATAAGGCACCAACTATGTCCAATTGTGCTTTCCTGCTGAGATAACTGAGGGGAACCGAGTTTAAATGACTTGCCCATTGTCACAGAGTTAGTAAGCATCTGAGGCTGGATGTCAGTTCAGGCCACCAAGCTGCCTTTGAGTCACCTAACTGCCTTTAATGTGGTGATTTCTGTTTAGATTTTTATGTCTAAAACTCTATATGTAATTTTCAAATCTTTAAGAAAAATTCTCCAGACATATAAAAACCAAAAAACTTTCTTTGGTGTGAAAAATAGTATTCTGAAGGAGAAACAAATAGCTCTTTCCATAATTATCACTTCCAGTCTTTCTTTTCTTGCTAAGCCAGCAGTATCACAAGAAGTTTGTTAGAGCTGACTTACAACAGAGAAACAGAATGCCAGTGACCATCCTGCTACCATAGCATATTGTGGAACCTAAATGGACCCCTTTAATAACTTTGATCTCACAGATTTTAACAATGGAGATATTCCTTAAAGTTATTTTGCCTGAACTCTGAATTGTCTGAAATTGAGAGTCATAAGAAGAAATGTGTCCAAAGGTAAATAGCAAGTAACAGAGTCAGGATTTGAACCCAGGACTTTTGATTCCAAACCCAGTGCTCTTTCTACTGCCCTGAGAACCTTTTACTTCCTGAGATGTACTTACGGGCTTCTCTGAAAAAGATTATTTTGCAATACTCCCCAAACTATAAAAAATCTGTTGTAACATCATTCAGCTGAATGTCTGAATTGTATTTGTGACTTTTAAAATGTATCCCTATGGAACTAAGTGCTCCTCATAATGTTATTTTCACCTAATGTGTTTTCACAGAATTAATTAATAACATTAAGTGGGGGGGAAGAGGATGCCTGTGAAGCATACCCCCACCGAAGCACAGTGCCTTGCAGTAACAAACAGATGGCTAGACAAATCTGGAGGAAGGAGGAATAAAAACTTTTTGATAATGCCTTAGCCAAGTTTTTTTTTTCCTTGTGACTGTGTGTATGTGTGTGTGTGTGTTTAAATAAAACATTGAATCAGTGAAAGAAGAGACAGAATAGATAAGTTCTAAAATTTAGGGAACTCTAGAGAAATAATAGTTTCTTTGCTACAGGTAACATGGGCATTGTATGAAATATCAAATCCGTGTAATAGGAATATAATTCTACAATTGTAGAATATATCCCAAAGCCTAAAATTGCTTCTTATTAACATCCTAATAATTATTATGACATCCCCTGACCACTCTCAATTTTGCAGCAAAGCACTGGATTTGGAATCAGAGAACTTGGATTCAAATCTCATTTCAAATATATGTTGACTACAGAATCTTGGCCAATTTATTTAACCTCCAAGATCTCAGTTTCCACAGCTGTAATGATCTAAATTACTGTTAAGGTCTCTTTTAGCTCTAAATCCAATGACCTATCAAAACATATAAATGGTGAAGTCTTCAAGGAAGAACAAGAAAATGAAAAGGGGGGCCAGTAAATCTCTGTAGTAAAATTAGATAGAATGGAGTGCGGTTATAACATTGAGTTTACTAAAAAAATACCAAAATGTGCATCCTCAAACTAGCATCTTTAATGGAAATGAGTCTTGATAAGTTTCTGGCTGCCATTGAAGAATCCCCCAGATTTTCTAGGGTAGCATATCCCAACCATGCCTCTTTTGCTCTGCACCTATTCTTTCCCAGACTTCATTACTGCAACTGTTCTGATAGATCTACTTTCATTTTATCTTTCTGGGTACTAGGCTACTATGTCAATGTAATGCCATTTCCAATTATGACACTATGGTACATATAATTAACTTCTCTTTCAACTCTAGCTGTCCTTTATCTTGTTTTCCTCTATTGAAAGCAGGCACTGTCTTACTTGCTTATCTTTGCATCATCAGGCTGGCACAAAGTAGGTCTTGAATAAGCATTTCATCATTCCTTCCAAATATATTTTCTTCATCAATTAATCACTGCATCTAAATCATTTCTGTTGGATGTTCTCTTTCACTTACCCACATAAAATTAATTGTTTTTGAGAATTTCCATGTAGATTAAATTCTAAGTGTAGAAGAATATTAAATCTATATTAAGACTTTAAAATATTTATATATTTATCCATATGTCTATTATATTCTTATTTATAATATTATTTAGTAAACCCTAATAACATGTAAAAATTCTTGTCACCCTATTTCTGTTGCCCTAGAACTTTGTATCTAATACTCAAAAGAAGAAAGGTAAAGGATAATGTTACAATGACCGTAATAGACTAAACTAAAAATCAAGCATAAAATTTGGGCTCTTGCATAATAAATGTGTGTCCATACTTCAGTGTCTCAATACATCTATGATAACATCAATGTGAGAATTCCCATTTTTTTATATCTATCTATCTATCTATCTACCTGTATGCAGATGTGGTTACAATCTATGTAAAAAAATGGGAATTCTCACATTGATGTTATCATTGATGTATTGAGACATTGAAGTATGGACACACATAAATACACATATACATATACACATACGTACATAGATGGATAGACAGATGAATAGATTAATGAATGAATGGATGGATGGATGGATGGATGGATGGATGGTTGTAAAGTTAGATAGTCAGATAGAGATCTGCCTTCCCTTGTTCTCACTACATGTCCATCCTTTGATTTTTTTCTAGTACTACTTGTCTCTAGTGATGAACTTGATGCCACTTCTCTCAATGAAGCCAACATTAGTAACATATTGCAGAATACTGTAGGAGGTTTTGCAAATTATTGACCAGTTTCAGTTACAGGATTTTGCCATGTGTATCACTGAAGCTATAGCATTGGCAAGGCCTTTGAACCCTACAGTTTCTAGTTCCCCTTGCTTATCAGTTACTCCAGATCCTTCTCATTTCATGAAATGTGTGAAAGAAATAGAT
The DNA here is from genome assembly GCF_027887165.1 of Monodelphis domestica. Classification (NCBI taxonomy): domain Eukaryota; kingdom Metazoa; phylum Chordata; class Mammalia; order Didelphimorphia; family Didelphidae; genus Monodelphis; species Monodelphis domestica. Next base: position 107,788,515 of record NC_077234.1, read on the forward strand.
CTGTGTTTAGAACATTCATACCAAATCAATTAGCAGAGGTACTGGAGTTTAGTGGGACTGAGAGTCAGGAAAGTGTTATAATTGACTGCCCCTAAAGGGAATTTCACTTTACTCCACTCACGAGTATTCTACAATTACAATGGTTGAATTAGATGGTGTTTGGGGTCCCTTTTGGATTTGATTTCTGCTTCTTTGCAAATAAATAGCTATGCAAGAAGTTAGAAAATAATAGTCCCTTACATTTATAAAGCAAGTTTAATTTACAAAGCACTTTTCTTACAATAAGTAAGAGGAAGAAATGTTAGCAGAAAGAAAGGATGAGGGAAACAAAAAAAGACAATTTAAAGAAGCACAAAGTAGGGTATTTGTAGCTTGATCTAAGGAATGATGTCAGCATGAGGCATAGTGGTTATGGAAGAATCAATGAATACGACTTTGTCAGTAATAATAAAAAATAAAAATAGAGGAAGAATTTTTCATTTTCTACTTGAGCAGAGATCATGATTCTAAATTTTTTATGGATACAAATCTTCAGCCCAAGTGTTCCTGACCTCATGCCCCAAACTTTGTAAGTTATGCCATTCTCTGCAGGAACAGATTTTGAAAATCTAGAGATTGTTTCATTTCAGAAGGCTCAAAAATTGTGAAAAGAAAATTATGGGGGAATTCTGGCAGAATGAAGAATCACCTGGTCATTATGGTCATTGGAGAATGAATGAGGAATTAATAAAATTAAATTTATTAAGTTCAAGAGAATGTATAATAAATAATCATCACACAGACATTTTCAAATTCTTAAAGCAAAAAGAATGGTAAAACTAGTATTATTTTATGGTCCCATATGTTGCTTTGATTTGTTGACAAGATGTACCAAAGAGAAAAATGAACAATAAAAGAGAATAGGGATGAAGGAAGAAAATACGTAAGGAAATATCTCACACAGTGAAACATAAGAGAAATTACTTGTAGGATGGTTAGGAATCTTTTATATTATGTTGGTGTTCACTTTAATTGGGTCAGATTATTTGGTTAAAAGATGTGTTGTACTATGGAACTGAACTATTGAGAGAGCTAAATTTTAAAAATACATTTGTGATGTGAAAATGTATATAACTTGGTTACAATTATTATTACAATTATTATTACAATTTTTAAGCTTTGGCAAAATTTTGGGTTAGTGTTTACACGAGAACCAAATATAAATTCCTAATGATATTGCTATGTACATGGGTCACAGCATTTCTTCTAATATTATTATTGTTTTGCTCAGAGCCAAATACATTAAGGGGTCTTAAAAAGGGCTTCATTCTATTAACCACACGTTTAAATATTAACTTTTGTTAACGCCAAAGTAATTAAGCTTACTAAAGCATCCAGATAATTTTCATGTTTTTTTATTGGATTTCAATTGGGTATGTATGCAATGAGGGGTCCCTAAGCAATAACTTAGTTGTGAGAGACTGATAGGGAAGTCCTAGACATAGAGCAAATGAAGTTATGCTACTAATTGCAATTAATGCAGAAGAATGAAATGAATACTGATTTACTATGCCAATTAACACCAAAGAATAGTCTTATTGTGAGACTACTTTTCCCCTTTAGTAGCATATAATTAAAAGCACTTTCATCATCTTAAGGGAAACCCAGAAACAATGTCACCCAAAACAAATGAAATGTCACTAAAAACAACCAAAAAGGAATCCATAAGTATCATAATGATACAACTGAGCTTTACATGGGAATTTAAACTTAGCAAAACATGTTTATATACATGATATCACGTAACCTCATAGCAACCTTGTGAAGAAAGGCATTGTATTATCATTTCCCTTAAAATACATAAATTGAAGCTTCATGCATGTGTTCATCAAAAAGTATAAAGAATTCATTCTTTTTCTTTTGCAGATCATTGTATAAATTTCTGGGAGAAATAATAGAGTTTAAAACATTATTCAATTTAATAATTAGTTTTAGTCACTTTCTTTACCAAGGAAGAGTATACCCATTAACAATCAATGAGCATTTTTCAAGTGTTTATCTATATTAAAAATGTGGAAAAGGAAGATGCAAGTAAAATAATCTCTGCCCTTAAGAAGCTTATATTATACTGGTAGAGACTGATCTGGGTGTACCTGTGAGTTTGTGTATACATATGTGTATACACACTCATGCATACACATACACGTATGTCTATACCTTTGCATATATGTGTGTATAAATATAATCTACACAAAAATAAGACAAGATAGTTTGTAGATGGTCCACATTAACTGCTGCGGAGTGGGTATCACAAATGTTTTTCTTTGTTTGAATATGAAAAGAATTTTTAAGATGAGGATGATGAGATCATTTTCAAAAAATTTTAAATACTTTTCAAATGATGATGATGAAGAGCTGACCAATATAATAGTAACTGATGGCAGTCTTATCACATTACATTTTTACCTCTTGCACCTTTTTCCCTTTGTCACCGGCCTTGATAAAGCTGAACTGATGAGTGTTAACATGAGTTTCAAAAGTTCAATTTCCACTTCCTATAATATATTTGGCTCAGAAATGACATACACTTGGAAATACTCTGCTTCATCAATATTAATTGTTGCATTCTATTTCAGTTTATCTTCACAGATATCATCTATGTTTTGTATTCAAATGCTTGTCCTTTAAGTAATTTTCAATTTCTTGTGATTATTTTTTATAATTCTTTGTTGTGATTTTTCCTTCAGCATGTTTTTTGAAAATATCTCCCTAATAAAAACCCTATATATGTATGTATGTATATAATAGGAGTTCACATTCAAAGTCTGTTAGATCACCCTGTCTCTTTTGTTGGCAAACATAAAAATGGAAGGACAAGATGACTGAATTAGATATCAATCAGGATTCCTAGTAGAGAATTCACAGAAGCCCATCACCATCACAGGATCATGTCTAGCAAAGCATCTGGGATTGAAGACATGCGTTTTTCAAATGCTGCATTGAAACATGCCTGATCCCAGATATTCAGGATTCTTTCTCTGGTCATAATTTAGAGAGAAGAAATAATTGCTTTTATTTTTTTATATATGATCATCTGAGATCAAATAAACAGAAATTTCTAAATGTCAATGCATAAAGAACTTTGTAAACAAGAGACAGCCAGGAAGTCTGTTGGGTTTCTGGAAATGTCCCCAGACTGAGAAGTTGACAAGGCAGAGTGCCACTGTAGTCTTAACAGCATCCTTCAAAAAGAGAAAGCAATTCTCTGTAATTAAAATTCAGTTTTCTTATGGTTTTTAAGGATGATTAGTCTGTATAAGCTTCTTTGAATGGCTATATATCAGGGGAAATGAAATAATAGGAATTGCCTAATAATTGTTAAATGAATGATGTTCATATTCAAGTTAATCAATGGTTAACAAGCATTTATTAAGTAATTCCTGTATGTTAGATACTGGCCTTAACACTGAAGACACAAAGAAAGGGGGGGAAATAATGTTCCTTAGGAAGTTCACATCCTAATGAGGGTGACAATATGAAAATAACTGAGCATATACAATATATAGACAGAATAGACAGAAGGTAATCCCAAGGCACAAAGTACCAGCAGCAGAGGGGATCTGGAAAGGTTTCTTGGAGAATAAAGGATTTGAGAATAGTCTTTTTAAAAAATATTCCCCTTTCTTTTTATTTTTTAATATTATTTCCTAAAATTCTGAATTCCAAATTCTCCCTCTCACTCTCAACAGTCCCCTACCCCTTGAGAAGGTAAGCAATATGATATCAAATATATATGTGAAGCCATGCAAAACATATTCTATATTAGCTATATTGGAAAAAAATAAAGAAAACAAAGTAATTGAAAAAAATAATACTTCAATCTGCATTCAGACTTCATTTGATGTCTCACTGATGGGTAATACAATTTTTCATCATAGATCTTTTGGAATTGTGTTTCATTATGCTAATCAGAGCAGATAACTTTTGTTGTTGATCATCATTACAAAACCACTGTTATGATGTATCATATTTTCCTGGCTCTGCTCCTAATTTTTCGTCAGTTCATGTAAATCTCCCAGGTTTTTCTGAAACCATCCTGCTTGCCATTTTTCATAGCACAACAGTATCCCATCATAATCATGTTCCATAACTTATTCAACCATTCTCCAATTGATGGACATCCCCTCAACTTCCAATTCTTTGCCAACACAAAAAGAGCTGCTATACATATTTTTGTATGTATAGGTCCTTTTCTTTTTTCTTTGATCATTTTGGAATAGTCACCTAATAGAGATATTGCTAGGTTAAAGGGCATGTGGGTTTGTATCCCTTTGGAAATAATTTTGAATTATTCTCCTTAGTCTTGAAGGAAGTCTGGGAAATTAAGTGATGGTAGTGAGGAGACAGAATTTCCTAGGCATGTTGAACAATCATGGAGATATGGGGTGTAGAGTTCTGAACAAGGAAGATCAAATAGGCCAGTGTAGTTGGATCAAAGAGTGCATGTAAATGAAAGCATAAGGAAGAGGCAAGGAAGTTGTTAAGAATTTTCAAAGTCAGAGGAATTCATGTTTGAAACATTAGGAAATATGAAACTTTATGTGTGTGAATGTACATAGATGGCATGAAGTGTTCAAACTAAAGTGTTAGAAAAATCACTCTGGCAAAATTTTATGTTTGGTTTGCAATGTACTAAGTGGTACAGTGCATTGAACACTAGATCTGAGTTCAAATCCTGACTCATATTTCTAGATCTGTGATAGAGTAAATATTCTCTCCAAGTCTCAGTTTTTCATCCATAAAATATGGGGGTTGGATCTAGTTTTCTCTAAGGTCCCTTGTAGTTTTGAATCCATGATATTTTAAATTGAATTGGAGGTTTGTTTGAAATATCCCATTGGCAAAATACTCCAGAAGTAAGGAGTCTACAGAGAAGAAGAGAAGTTAGATATGTAGACAGATTATGTGGTAAGATTTAGTAGAGAAAACATAAAATCTTTGGGTGATAAGATTTCCAAGGGAGATAGTACAAATAGCGGAAAAAAAATTCTAGAGAGGAAATTTTCAGGGAATATCTTAAAGGAATTAGATAAAATATGAGGAACTTAAAGAAGAAAGAATTGTTAAAGAAATAGATAGGAAAATAGGAAAATGTGTTATTTTGTGAGAGTCAAAAGGGCATTCTCTAGTCCTTTTTTTCCTCCAGAAGGTTTAAACTCTGCTAACTTTAAGCTGAATAAAGATTTTCCAGACACATTATAATTTTTGCATGAGACTAAGAATCAGTGACATCTGTACAAATCCAAAGAACAGAAGATAACCCATACTGGTTTGCAAAAAAAAAAAAATGGAATCAGGAAGACATTAGTTCAAATCTAGCCTCAGACAGTTCCCAGTTGTGTGATTCTGGGAAAGTTACTTAATCTTTGCCTTAATTGTCCCCATTGTAAAATGGGTATATAATAACACCCACCTCCTATTATATCAAGTGAGATAATAATTCTCAGAAGTTTAGCACAGAGTCTGGTACATAGTACATGCAATATAAATGGTAACTGTTATCGTTATTAATGTTAAGGACAATTTATTTTTCAGTTTCAGTTGAACAAGATAGTGAATGTGATATCTTGCAAATCTAAAAGTCTATAACCTTGTTTCTGGCTGATAACAAAATAAATGAAATCAAATAGATATGGAAATATTGCTAGCTGAACACCTGTAGAGATTTTGACAGTCAGAGAGAATAGTACGTTGGTAGACAACAAAAAATGTTGAAAGTCAGTGAGCAGAGAAGAAACTGCTCCTTTAACAATTAAGGTTAACAAACAATTTCACAATCGAATTTATATTGAAAGGAAAGTTTTCTGTCTAACTTGAATTCCATTGCTTATGAACTAATTCTGTTTTAGACAAGAAGACACTCAGAGATTTGTCAACTGTTCCAAATCTATTCTCATCTTTCCCAAATCAACTACTCTAAATATAATACATTCAACCCAGAAGACAGACTACTAATTCACTGAGAATGTTGAGGTCAATTATTGCTCACAGCATTTTCCCCCTTACTTCTCATTATGGGACAGTATCTCTCCTTACAAAAATTAATCCTATCTCATAGGATTGTCAATTTAGATCTTGGAGAGAATTTAGAAGATATTTATTCCAATACCTTCATTTTACCTGTGAGAAAACTGAGTCAAAAAAAGATAAATTATTTGGCTAGGGTCCTACCCAAGTACCTAGCTATTAAATATTTGGAAATTTGAACTCAGATCTTCCTGACTCCAACTTCAATGTCCTATGCACTATGGTACTCTCTTACTGGCAGTTCAGGAATCTCTCTTTTTTTAAAAAAATTCTGTGTCATTTTCTTCCTTTTCATTGACTTCATTCCATCTTCCTCTAAAATTCAGTCAACTCACCCCCCAAAAATGTCTCCCCTTCACCACTCAGTTATTATGTTTCCTGCAACTATAATCCCATCTAGTTTTCCCAAATATTTGTTTATGTTTTATCCCATATTTCCTGAAACCTATTATAAATCTGACTCCTATTTTTACTACTTTACTGAAATTACTCTCTCAAAGATCAAAAATATATTTTAATGATTAAATGTATTGGTCTTTTCTCAACATTCATATTTGCCATTTCTGACACTGTTGACTGCTCTCTTCACTAATAAAATACTCTACCCCCAGAATAATTATCATGGAAACTTGTTGATTCAAGTATCTTCCTGAAGGACATTTTCCATTAAATCCTTAATTTAATATGTTCAAAATTGCTCATTTTACATATTATAAAGCTTTTTATTTCTTGTATATTCATAGATTCTCTGATGCAGAAATCTTATAGTTCATATGTTCCCTTTTCATATTAATTTCTTTTATATTTTTCTCTGTGTCTAGTTTTTGTATTCATTTTTATTTTATCTTGGTAAATGATGTAAGATATTGGTCTATATCTAGTTTCTACCAGATTTTTTCCAGTTTTCCAAACAGTATTACCAAAATAATTAATTCTTATCCCCAAAACTTGGATCTTTACTTTTGTTGAATACAAGATGATTATAGTCTTTTACAGTTATTTGATGTACATCTTTTCTCTTCCACTGATTTACTTTTTTATTTCTTAGCCAGAACCAGATAGTTTTGATAATTACTATATTATGATATAGTGTAAAACATGATGCTGAAAAGATTCCTTCATTTAATTTTTTTGATATTTCCTTTGATATGCTTGACTTTTGTTTTTCCAAATGCATTTTATTATTTATTCTAATTTAACAAAATAATATTGTAGTAATTTAATTGAGATGACATTGAATAAGTAGATTCGGTTAGGTAAGATTGTTATTTATTTATTGGCTCTTCTGAAGCATGAAAAATTAATATTTCTCCAATTTTAAAAGCCCGACTATTTGTATAAATTTTTTATGATTAAATTCATATAATTGTTGTATTTTTGGTAAATATATTCCTAGGTATTTTATGCTATCTATATATATTTCATAATGATTTCATTCAACTCCAAGGAAAAAATTAATGAGTATTTGATGCATATTGTATTAAACTGATAGAATAATATGTTAGTGTATAATTTTGCTATTTTTGATTTAATCTGTGTATGAAGATTAAAAATCCTTTTGAATTTTTTCACAAAAATTTATTAAGCATGATCAAATGTGCATGTCTAAGTAAACTAATTCAGTTTCTCTCTTGTTATTATTTTATGTGGGATTTCATTTTGATATTTTCTTACTCTTAAATTTCCATATGTTAAGCATATGAATAATTTTCTTGGTTAATAGTAATCATAATAACCCATGTTTTTCTTTCTACTTTTAGGGATAAAAATTAATTTCCTCCCACAAACACTATAGGTAGGATTCTACAAATATATTATCCCCATTTTACATGTGTAGAAATTGAGACTGAGAATTTACTAAAGGGTTTCTCTATTATCACACAGCAAGCTAAGTATCTATAGCAGCATTCAAATTCTACATGACTGACCAAGCCTAGCCCTTTTTTAAAATTTTTATACACATTGCCATACTCCGTCTCTTAGTGTTATAACCATTGATCTTGCTCTTCTCATAAAATACCTCATTTTTTACACTGTTGACATATTTACGTATAGAAACTTATCTCTTTAAAAAAATGTTTTATTTCTTTGTTAATAATATTAACTCCGTTTCCCAATATCATAATCTTTTATTACTATAAGTTCTAATATTTTAAACCATGTCAAAAAAAAGTAACAAAAAAAGGATTTTTGTTTCCTACCTTCCAGTTAAGTTTGTTGTTAATGTTTCTCAGTTATATATGATTTAAGCAGATACTTTCAGTTTACTAGGGAAAATACTTTTACTCATATTCTTATTAATGTTGCTTTTCTTTTCATCTTTTTGATCACTGAATATTAGTAAAGGCCTTTTTTACAGTATTGATTGAGACATGAATATTGTAGTATGTTTGAGCCATGTCATTTTTTATATTTTTTCTGATACTGAATCAGCCTTGAATATTACTTATCCAGCTACCTTAATTATGAAATGCAAATATATTATGATATTCTATTAAAAACTTTTTATTTTATATGTATGTTCATTGAGAAAATTAGGCATATTTTTTTCTTTCATGATGTTATCATTACCATTTTGTAAACTGAATACCACATTTGGTTCATGAAAAGTATTGAGTAGCATGCCATTTTTATCTCTATTTGTAAATATTATAAATAACTATTAATTTTTAATGTTTTTTAAACATCATCCCTAAATAGATCTGGGTTAGGAACTTTTTTATGTGATCTACATAATTGATGCTTTGTATTATTTATTCCTCTGAAATTAGTCTATTGAAATAAATTTGCTGTCAGTAACTTATATTTTGATAGATAATAAATAATTTCATTTAGCTTCTCTAATATGTGGGCATATTCCTTTTTGTGATATTCTATGGCAATATTATGAATTCATTTGTATTTTTTCCTGAACTATCCTATCACATTTATAATTACTGGTTCTTTTTTTCTCTTTTGACTGTTTGGCAGTTGTTTGTCAACTTTATTATTCAAAAATAGCTTAGTTTAATTTACTATATCAATTGTTCTTTCCTTTTCTATTTGTGTGTAGATGTAGGATATATAATAAATATAGACAAGCATATCTGCAATTAAAATATTCTTTTATTTTCTAGTTTCTTCATAATCATTTAACTTATATTACCTTTTTATCCATTATGAATGTAGCCCATCTTAGCCCATCTTAACCTCAATAATTGATTTTATGATACCCTAACTTTGGATTAATAAGTTGTCAAGATGCTGGAGTGAAAGAAAATAGAAATGTACAGCTTACTTGCAACTATTCCAGCAAGGGTGAAAATAATACCATATTGGTGAAATTATAGTATATTTTGCTAAAATATCTATAAGTATATCTACATCTATATCTATCTATCTCTATCTATAGCTATACACACACACAAAGAGAAAGTTCCTTGGGTCACTGAGAAAGGAATATATATCAATCGATAGGATAGTTTTGTAGTATGTGGACCAGAAAAATAATGAGAAAACCTGAATGCTTGAGGCATATGCCATTGATAATAATAAGGGAACCTACATCATGATCTAGACCATTGATGGCAAACCTTTTAGAGAATCAGTGCCTAAACTGCAATGCTCATGCCACATGTGAGCCCCTGGCCTTCCCCTAGTCGGGGAAGAGAGGAAGCACTCGTATTGGGCTGCTGGTTAGAGGGGTGGGTAAAGTGAGAAATTTCCTCAGGTGTGACTGGAGAGGGGAAAGGGAGCAGCCTCTCTGGAATAAGAACCATAGGTTTGTCAACATGGATTTAGACAAAGACATAGAGAGCCTGCATCTGAATCCCAATGACCCCAAATAAGGGTTGGAAACCTGTGGATATAGCACAAGGAATGCAAAGATCTTGACCCATACTTTATCAGAACACCCCATTTAAGTGACGAGACCCTAAAGAAAATCCCATCACATATAGCCCACAGTAGACTTCATCTATTCCTCATGTCCCTTCGGTAACTAACATAAACTATAGCTGATTACTGGATGAGGTCTTTAAGAAATAGTGTCCATCACCAGATAATGGATAATACAGATCAGTACCAAAGAAGGTCTTGACATGCCTTGTAAATATCCATAGAATCTAACCCTGACATAAAGTCCTAACTCAAAAAATAAGGCTGGAAAATGGGTAAACAGAAGAAAATGCAAGTGCCATGGCAATATTATTGATCAGAAGACACTGAAGAAACAAACTGCATTGAAGATCTCACCTCATCTACAAGAAATTCTTCAAAGAAAATTACAGATTAGTCACGAATCACATTGAAATTTATGAAAGAAATGAAGCAAGAATTTCGAGATGTTCATAGAAATAAAAAGATCTCTAGAAGAAAGAATGAAAGTGATGAAAGAGAAAATAAGAGTTCTGAGAGAAATAAATGGGAAAAAATCAATAATTTCCTATGAGATTCCAAAATTTATTCAATGAACAGTCTCTCTAGAAATTAGATAAGATCAGATATAATTTAAGAATTCCATGAGACTACATAAAAAGTGTGGTATGCAGAGACTGGATGGAAAAATTGGAGAATATAAGGAATTTAATTTTTTTAAATGATCTGGAAAACAGGCCAAGGAGAAATAATCAGTGAATCTCTAATGACCATAAAATAGATATTATTCTTCAATTGATTATGAATAAACATAACAATAACTAGTAGAACTGAAAGGCAAAGTAAAAAAAATGTTAAGAGGCCACATCTGGGAATTCTTTTGAATATTATAACCAAAATTGAGAGCTTTCAGGTAAAAGCAAAAATATCACAAAAAGGAAGAAAGAGCTTGAATATGAAGGATCTATATTTAGGATTGCATAAAGCCTAGCAGGTAGAATTATAAAATAGACGATTTAAGAAATAGGATAGATTCAGCAATTTAATAACCATAAGCAAACAAACAACAACAAAAACTCCAAGTTCAGAACATGGCATGTGAAGCAGGGAATAAAAGGTAAAGAATAAGAGATTAAAAATTTGGAGTTGTAGCCTGAGTATAAAGGTCTGAGGAAGGTTAGTGGAATAGAAGTGAATTATATTAAATATGGATAACTAGTATAATTCTTTTTTTCAATATCTGGTTATTTTTATTTTTTTAATTTTTTAATTTAAATTAATTTATTTAGTCAATTCAGAACATTATTCCTTGGTTACAAGAATCATATTATTTCTCTCCCTCTCCTCCCTCCACCCTTCCCATAGCTGATACACAATTTCACTGGGTATTACATGTGTCCTTGATCAAAACCTATTTTCATGTTGTTGGTGTTTGCATTAGGATCATTTAGAGTCTACATCTGCAACCATATCCCCTTGACCTATGTAATCAAGCAGTTGTGTTTCTTCTGTGTTTCTATTCCCACAGTTTTTCCTCTGGATGTGGATAGTGTTTTTTCGCATAGATCCCTCCAAGTTGTTCGTATCACTGCGTTGCCACTAATGGAGAAGTTCATTACATTCAATTGTACCACAGTGTATCAGTCTCTGTGTATGATGTTCTCTTGAATCTACTCCTTTCGCTCTGCATCAATTCCTGGAAATTGTTTCTATCTGGTTATTTTTAAAGGGATATTTAGGGGATGAATGGAAGAAAAACAGAAAATAAGTCACTGAAAGAAATAGATTATTAAAAAACATAACTGTGAAGGTAAAAGAGCTGAACTTACCACCCATAAATGACATCAGGGTGTGAGAATGGGGTTGAAAGCAGAATATGATTTTTAAATATAAAAAAAATCACTTTAAACATATGCATTTGCATATAAATATATTAGATTCCATTGAAATCAGGAAAGCTGATATAGTAATAATATCAGAAAAAAACAACTTTAATAGACTTTATTGAAAGAAATAACAGTCAATGTGTTATGCTTAAAGGTATAGCATAAAATGCAATAATATCAGTATTTAAAATATATAGATGTACAATATCTAAATACTTTTAATATTTTGATTTAATTATCAGAAAAACTAAACCAAGAATCTATAATAATGGGGTACATCTATATATCCCTTGCAAACCTACATTGGAGCCTATGTAAGTGGAGAGATTCTGGCTATGGGTATTTGGGTATTGTTGAAGGGAGGGAAGGCTTATCCTGGGCTACAGAGCTGTGAGTGCTACACTAGACTAGAGACACAAATAATCATGGTTGAACTAGCAGGGACCAATAAAATTCTATAACAATGACAGTATTCTCACATTTAAATTTTTTTTCTTTTTTACCTTTTCTTTTTATATGAGGGTTTTTATAGATCTCCTTTAAGGAGACCAACCCAGAGATCATGACAGAATGTGGAGGTTCTGTTAGTTTGACAAGAAATAGATATAGTTTTGTCAGATTTTAAAGCTCTATCAAATGTTGAACTGTTCTATATTTCATCAGGAGCATGATTAAATAGACCTAAGCTGCTTGAAGTCAAGGATGGGTACATTTTTGCCTTTCTATTCTCAATACTTCCTTGCATAGAGTGAGTGATTATATAATAGCAAACATAATACATGCTATCAAGCCAAAAAAAGTCTGAATCAAGCTAAATTGAATCCTACAATATACAAAATCATGGATATCAGTATCTTTAATGTCAGGTACAGCTATAGTCATGAGATTTTAAGAAAGACAAAATTGATTTGGACTCTATCTGGGGAGACACAAATAAAATTGTCAAGGGGTAAGAAAAACTGCTGAATAAGAACAGACCAAAGAAATAGAGCTTTTCAGGTTAAAAAAAAGATGAAAGTTGTAAAAGTTGAAAAGATGAAAGATGGAAGTTGAAAAGGGATCACAGTTTGTTAAATCATGCAGAGTTTGGAACATCCAGTATACACCAAATCCCCAAACACCCAAACCAAGAAACACTCTTGAAAGATGAAAGAAATGGTTTTAGGACAAATAAAAGGAAATGTTATTTCACACAAAAGGTAGTAAATTTATGGAATTTATTACCCTGAGAAGGGGCTATAGGCTAAAACACAAGTGTTTTGAATATTTTATATACAGTTAGAATGATCGATACATATCATCAAGGTAATTTCAGATGGAATGATGAATGGTCAATATGCTCTTACACAAACCTTTCTTGGTGCCGATCACAGAGAAAAATATGATAGATATGAGATGAGTTATTTTTAATGGGTTCAGAAGATAATTAATTGCATGGCAATGATTGGGAGGTGATAAAAAGTCTACTTGTGCAGAGGATAGGGCACTGGACTTGAAGTCAGCAAGGGATGTTTGAACTTTGCCTCACACTCTGGGCTAGTCATTCAATGTGTCTGCTCTAGTTTCTATATCTTTAAAATGAAGACAAGAGTGATAACATTATAGAAATAAAACAATATATGTAATATAATGAGATTTCATATAATATATAAAGTTTCTTATATATTTTAAAGTCCCCCCTAAATGTTAGTCATTATTATTTCTAAAATTATTATTATTATCAAATAGTCTATTGCAATCTAAATTATGTGATTTATTATCAAGGTATCTGAAGGGAAGGAGAATATTAACTGTAAGAACAAAGAAACAAACATCTCAAACCATCTAGATGTGATGATATATCTCTGCAATCCCTAAATCTGCTGAGAATCCATACTCACTACATTCTCTTAGATGACTGTCAATGGAATATTTAATGAATTGAACCCTTATAAGCAAACATATACAACAATTTGCTATATGTGTATGCCTGAGAAAAATTCACAACAGAGAGAGAATCAGAGATAGAGACAAGATGTGATAGCCACCATGAAGTATAGACACAGACTAACAGTGAAAAACCTAAGCTTAGTACAAATAGTAACTTCTATTTAAAAATTCATATAAAACAAAATAGAATCCTTCAAAATAATGTTTAAAAATGTTTGTACAAAATGTAAAGAGTACCTAACAACAATAAAAAAAAAATGTAAGTCAATCAGAATTTATCTCAAAGAGAAATACATTTGTGATAGAATTTTTGTTGATATGGCTGCATGTGTATATATGCACATTGATGTATATGGATATATTTATGGATGTGTGTATACACACACAAGTACTGAGAAAATAAACCAGGGACATATTAAGAAGTTAAAAAGAATGTACTTTTGTATCCATATTGATTATAGTAAATGACACGGCAATACATGGTTTCAATGGAAAACTCAAAAGTGATTATGTATGTAAATAAAATTAAAGAAAAATTTGATTATAGATAAGTATACATAAGCAATTATCTCTTTGCATTTACTAAAATTGGCACTACAGCTGTCAGCAAGTTGCTCCTGCAGATAACCAATTACTGCATTATGTCATTTTATAACTTCAGTCGAAAATCTAATCTATTACTTTGCCTCTGCTCAAAGCAACTATTTTGATTTCTATGGAAAGGCAAACATTATTATTTGACATTTATTTAAAATTATATTCTCATGCTTATTTTTTGCCCCAGGAGAGCCAATACAGGACAAATTAAGAAACACTGAAGAAAGAGGTTGCATGAAGCAGAAGAAAGTTAGTAGAATTGGAGTAAGGAAAGCTGGGTTCATATCCCTACACCTGTTTTTAATGGATGGAGGAATGCCTTACCTTCCCTGATCCTCAATTTTTTATCAATAAAGTAGAAAAATTAATATTCTACTACTTAATTCACAGAGTTGTTTTAAGGAAAGTGTTTTGTCCATTGTAAATACATGTCTACATGTGAAGTATTACAAAATATTTCCTTCTCAAAGCTACGTTTTTAGAATATCTAATTTTGTGAGTTTATTTTCCAGAGAGAAAACAAAACAAAACAAGGTCTAGAGATGGTCACCTAGCTGTTTAGACTCCACATAAATGGTAAGGTTCTAAGTTCAATGATCCCAATTGATTGATATCTTTATGATGCTTGGATCTCAGTTAGGAATCAAGAAAAACAACTCACTGTCATAATGATTCTTCACCCTAATTCTAGAATCAAAGGATCTTAACGTCAAATAGAAGCTTGAAGTCCTTCTATCTAACTCCAAAAGTTTATAGATGAAGAAATTTAGTTGTTACCCTTAAAGATTATCCAAGACATGATCTTGTTCATGTATATCATAAAAGTCACTTCAAAAATATTTTCCTAATATGACAAACTCAGTGATCTTCCAACTAGAAGGAAATTTACAATGCCAGGTAGTTTTTTCATTAAATCTTAAACCTTGTTCATACATTCAATGAACATTTAACAGGCACCTACCATAATTGTCACTACTCATTTTCCTCACATGGATAGGCAATTAAGGAGGATGAAGAGCAATAAGATTTTTTTTAAAAGTAGTCACTCTGGGGATATATAGACTCTAAATGATCACCTTAGTGCAAATATTAATGGTATAGAAATGGATCTTGATCAATGGCATATGTAAAATCCAAAGGAATTTCACATTGGCTATGGGAGGGGGTTTGGGGAAGGGAAGGGAAAGTATAAGAATCTTGCAACCATGGAAAAATATTCTAAATTAATTAAATAAAATAAAAATAAATAAATAAAAAGTAGTCACTCTACAGTGACAGGGTATGAGTTAGCTTCTCCCCAAATGTGAGTTCTAAATTCCTTTCTGTAAAGTCATGCAATTTAAAAATTATATTTATTTCTCAGCTATTTTATTTCTTTCAGCACAAAAGAAATGCTTTTTAAAAAGCTGTGAATACGTGGTAACAAATACATAAGCCATGATGATTCCTCAACAGACTCTTCTGGGAGTTTGATACTTCTGATATTAAAATATAAAACTTTTGTTGGAACTGTTGAATAACTACCATATTAGCTTCACCATAGGTCTGCACTGTCTAAGTAAGTCATACAAAATCCACATCTTCTAGGGAATGAAGGCATGGCTGGCAGTCATATTCATAGGAATGGCCATTTCCTTCTCCAACAAGTTGCTTCGTTGCTTCAGAGATCATCTCCTGTTGACATCCAGCACCTGAATTCAGGGGCTCCTGAACTCTCAAATCCATAAGATGAGCCCCAAGGCTAGAAGCTTTTATTATGAGATCACTGTTGAATTACCTATACTCAGGGAACTAAATGCAAGCATAACAAAAATCAGCATGAGTTCTCACTGTCCTGTTCTTATCACTGCCCTCAGGAAGTATAAAATTTCCCCCCTACACACACACACACACACACACACACACACACACACACACACACACACACCTGGAAATCCAGAGGAGAGCTGTCAGGACCCCCAGTCATATATTTGAAGTGCCAGTGAGAAGTGTTTGCTGCTTAGTGCTTCTCTTTGGAATATCCCCTTTAATAGTGTGTGTGTGTGTATGTATTTGTGTGTGATCTCATTGAAAACAGAGAATAGCCTCTGAATGTCCATATTCTTTATCAAGAAACCAGAGTACAAGTCTTGCCAGAAGTGACCCAAGGAACAGGCTCATTCTTATGCATGTCCCATTGAATGTTCCTCATAGACCAATTGACAAGCATGATCCATGGACTAGGCTCTAATTCAATTCCCTCCACATTATAAAAAGGATGAATGTTTACATTTTTCTCCTTTTGAATGATATTAAAGGATTAATTAATGATTATTTTTATTATTATTTAATACCATTAAATCTTATATTATTAAAAGTAAAGAAGGAATTTGATCATCTGGTCAATTTTTACATTTTTAATCATTACTCAGAGAAGTGTTGAGAATAAACTGGAGGAAGAAAAGTGAATTAAGATGATATTAAAATATTTTATGCAAGAAAAAATGTTATCTGATTTAGGGCTGGTGACTGAAATGGAAAAGAAAGATGAATGAAAAGGACAATTCAACAGTAAACTTGATATAAATTAGTAACCAAGAAGATGTCTATTATAATGTAAAGGAAATGATGCACAATAACCAAATTATTCAAAATTTATGATCCTAACAGAGAAAATGATGATTTCATTAACAGAAATAGATAAATTTAGAACAAAAGAAGGGGGGTTGCATGAGGGGAGGGTTGAGAGAACCAAATTAAAAATATTTTCTAGCAATTTTGCCAAACTTTCTTGGAATATATACTATTTTAGAATTAGTACTTAGAAGGCATGATTTCCAGGTTTGGGAGTAAAATGTAAAGCTGAGGTAAATAAAGAAGCAAACCTACCTGAGTTGGTTAGTTATATCTAATAAAAAATCAATAAATGAAGAGAAATTTGGCCCTGATAAAATAAAAGTCACCAATTACATAGTGCTTTGTAGTTTGCAAATCACTTTAAATATATTAGCTCATTTGAGCATACTCACAGCCCTTTGAGGTAGATTCTTTTATTATTATAAAGATTTTTTAGATGAGTAAATTAAGATATTATTAGTTGCCCAATTGCCAAGGAATAAGGTCTGAGATAGGACTCAAATTCAAGTCCAGGACCTTCTGTTCACTCAGCTACTTAGAGCAGCCATCTATGGCTCTTTCCAGGGCAAAGTTCTTTCATGTTTCCTAATTACTTGAGAAAGAGTAGCTAGTTGGTTCTAGTTCCACTTTAATTTTAATTCTAGTTTTTTTTTCCCTAGCAAGGAATTGGGGGTGATAAGAGATATAATTACAGTTCCATAAATCCCTGAAGATACAGAGTCTTTCATCTGTTTCTAGCTTAGTTGCTGCTAAGATGAACTCCTTTGGGAAAGGAAAATAATCATTTATGTTGCCCCTACAATGTGCAAAGTACTGTGCTATGTAAGATTTTTTGTTTGTTTGTTTTTACAAATATCATCTCATTTAATCCTCACTATAATGGAGTTAGGTGCTATTATTATCCCCTCTTCACAGTTGAGGAAATTGAAGCTAACAGAGGTTAAATGATACCGTCACTCTAGTATTGTTAAATCATTCTCATTTCTACTTGTTGAAGGTTAATGGAACAAATGTCAAGGGAGTATGAACCAACCTCAACTTGTAATCTTTATCATTTTTTAATTCATCTTTCCTTCCTTGCAGAATCTTTCTTGGATATTTCCTCATGGAATGGAAGTGATAATGGATTGTGTAGATTATTTCCACAAAACACAAGTTCTGGCAGGTTCTGGCAAACTGAGAATGTTTAGAGTTTGATCTCAGGGACAAACTGGAATATTTTCTGAACTTGATCTAAGTTTGAAGAAAATTATCAATAACAAGGTGGTTACCCAATAGAGAAAAAATAGAGTTCTCAGACCTGTGTATCTCTCTTTTTTCATTTATGGCGTAAGGAGAGAGGTAGAATGGTCAAAGGATGCTAAAAGAACAATTTTAGATAATCCATGAATATTGATATAACTTGATGTTCCTCATAGTTACTGCTAACTTCTTTATAACTTCAAATTCCTCAAATCAGAGCTATTCAATGTTCAATAAATTCTCTTTTCTTTTTGAAGCAAAATTCATTAAATTCATCTTTCTCTCAGTTATGCACCCTAATGTCCTTATTGAATCTTCTCATAGTTTCTAGTTGTTTTCCATAAATTATCACTTCTTGAGTTATAACCACACAAACTCTAAAAAAAGTAAACATGCAAATAAGCTGATGGACCAAAAATCCCTCTATCCAGAATCATTTGCTATCATCATCGTCAACAATAACAACAACAACAACAAAATCCTCTCACAATATTAATGTAAGGGGAAGATGCAGTTCTCCTAAAAGTCTTTCTGTATTTTAATTAAAAAACTGAATTTCATGAGAAATTGATTTTTATTACCTTGTCATATGCAAAAGTTCTGACCTTCACTGAAACCAAATAACTCACATACAAAGGGATAATGTATTACTCATATTAGATGGTTTTCTTCCTTCTTTTTTTATATACAACTATTCAAAAGATAATTTACATAAACTGAATTTCGCACCAAGCTCTATTTGGTCACATTTTCTCATTTGTTTTTTGTTTACCCTTTTTTAAGTTGATTATTTTGGGGATTTTCCAAGTATTTCCATATATTCCATAATTTTTGCAACTAAGCTATTTCTCTAATCTTTTGCTATTACTTTTGATACTGTATGCATATTATAGGTGACAGCTAAATAGAAAAAAAATGAGAAAAGGAGTCAGGAAAAGTGGAGATCATAGCCAGTCTCATATCCTTACTAGATTTGTGATCCAGGACAAGTCATTTAGCCTTTCAATGTCCTGGTTTCCTCATCTATAAAATGGCAATTATCTTATGAGGCTATTTTGAAGAATAAATTAATTCCCAAATATAAAGCATCATGAAAAACTTAATAATGCTATACACATGTTAACTATTATTATTATTATTATTACCATTAATACTTATTATTATTGTTATGATTCTTTTATATAGTGATGTTACTCAATCTGGCAAGCAGATTAAATATTTCTTGTCTGAATGGGCTTCTGAAGTCCTTCGGATTCTCAATTTTTATGTCTGTTTTTCTTGATGAAATATGCCTAATCAGTATATTTTATTAATTTTTACTTTTTATAGTCAACCATTTCTTTCAATAGGCTTTTGGAAGTTGCCACAATTTCATACTTTTTCATATTTTTATACTTTTTCACATTTCTCCAATCTCATACTTCTTAGTTTTATCATTTTCCCACTAATCTATCTTTCAATCTTTGCTCTAACCAGCATATAACTTGACTTTAGACAAATATCTTACTGAAAAAGAGTTCTTCATTGTGCATGGAAACTGATACATTGTGATACAATTGAAAGTAATACACATTTTTACTAGTAACAATACAATGGCTCGGGACAATCCAGAGGAATTTATGAGAAAGAGCACTATCTACATCCAGAAAATGAACTGTGGGAGCAGAAAAGCAGAAGAAAAACATATGTTGGATCACGTGGTTCAATGGGGATGTGACTGGGGTTTTAATGATAAAAGATCACTCTACTGCAAATATAAATAACATGGAAATATGTTTTGAACAATGAAACATGTATAACCCAGTAGAATTGCTTGTCACCTCCAGGGTGGGGGGAAGGAAGGGAGGTGGAAAAAATCATGAATCATATAAACATGGAAAAATATTCTAGAGAAAATTTAAAAAGAAAAATATAAGTTCTTTCATTAGCCTAGTAAAATGATACTTCATCGCTGTTGAAATTTAATAAATTTTATTTTTGTATGCTGTTTTATGCTTTCCATATTCAAAATGAGTTGAGCTACCACATTTGGATTCTACATGGTCCTTAGGTCCTCCCTATGTATCTATTATTATTTCTGATTTTGTTTGTGTCATTGATAGCAATTGCATTTTGGAAGGTAATAGCAGAAAGAGTCAATTAACCTGACCAGATAAATATAAGAACGATCAAGGCCACTCCCTCATCATATGTGCCAACTTTCACAGCTCTGTGATACCTTTACTACATTTGTATGATGCTTTAAAATTTGCCGAGCAGTTCTACATAAATATCCTCATTTGGTCATTACAGTTATCATCGGAGGTATGTGCTACAGCCATTGTTATTATTATTGTAGAGATAAGGAAGTAGAAGCTCAAAAATGCAGAGACTCACCCATAGTCATACACTGCTGGTAAATCATAGCCAGTGATTGAACTTAAAGCTCCCTGACTCCAGGTCCAGCACTCAATCATTTTACGTTGTCATAAAAATTAATAATCTATGGTGATGCACAAATTACTTTAGGCATGAAACAATTTATGTGGTTTAATTTTGTGGCATCACTTCTCACATATGTCAGCTTCTACTGAAACAAAACTACAAAATATGTTTGATATTTACCAGATGAAACTGAATTGAGCTCTAGTCTTTTCACCTGTTTATACAGAATGGGAGTAGTGATTTGAACTAGATGATCTCTAAAGGAACTCTCTTGTGTTGTGATCTAATTTGGTATAAATGAGTATATAAACTGTATATAAGTATGATGAGTAGCTGTGAGTTCAATGTATGCAAAAGTGATATATTTAAAAGACTATGAAGACTATGAACTAATATAGTCAGAGAAGACTTCATAGTGGAAATAAAATCTGAGTCTTGAAGAATATATAAGATTTGAATAGTTGTTGAAGGGGAACCAGGAAATTATAGGAGTATAATGAGTCAAGACGCAGAGTGGAGAATCTTTATGGTCCAGTATATCTGGCAAGAAATGAGTTTTCCAATAAATGATTTTTGTTTGTTTGAAGAATTGTTACTAGGACAGTTAACTATTTAGACTTTTGTAGAGAAGTAGCAATCATTGATGGCAGAAGGCAAGTTGAGATCAAATTTATAGGGATTTGAATTCTGAAAAAATTTTGCCCCTCTCTTTATCTTATGAAAATTACAATTCATGTACCTAAAAACTGTTTTCTTTTTTAACTCTTTCTTCTTCCTATTTTTAACTATCACTTGTTAGTTTCATCATAAATTTCCATCATGCCCCCTTAGATTTGCCACTTTACACTGTATATACTACACTTGAATAATTCCCTTTGGATTATTTTTTCTCAATGTTTCATTTCATCTCTACTTCTGCCACCAAACTGAAATCCACAAATTCTGTTTTCAGGGTTGCTCTCTTCTTTCTTTGCTTTTGGAAACCTCATTTACTGCTATGGTGTCAATTATAAGCTCTTTGAAGTTACCTTTAAAATCTGTATGTGCTGCCCTTAACTCTTCCTTGACACATAGGCCAACATTTCAAGCAATTGGCTGACTTTTTTACTAGCACTTCAATTTCAATATGTCCCAAATGGAACATATCTTTTCTCCTTGAAAAACAAATAATCCTCCTACATTATTCTTTCTTTGTGGAAGGTACCACCATCCCTCTAGTCATCTAGACTCAAAATCTCAGAATCATCTCTGATTGTCCCTTTCCTTCATCTCTAACATTCAATCAGCTACTCAATTCTGTCTTTTCTATCTCTGACATCTCTCAAATCTGTCTATTCACCTTCCCAAGTTCAGTTTCCAATTATCTCTCACCTATTTCAGTAGTTCCATAATTAGGATCTAAACTTATGAAGTAGAATAACCCAGTTTTAAAAATTAAAATTATAAACATCCATCTGAAAGAATGTTCCAAATAACTAGTGAGAGAAAATCCCAGAGAAACATCTTAGAGATTAACTCTATTTAGTTAAGAATTAACTATAATTCTTCATTATATGGGAGCATTTTATTTTTGTATGAAAAAGAGATGATTGGAAAAGAAGGATGTCAATAATTAAAACAAAAAAGTTATTTGCTGTTAAAAGCAAAGCTTTATCTCTAGAACCAAAGTAAAATAGAGCACCATATGATTATCCTGATAACTTCAGCCCTAAATCTTGCTTTTCAGTTCAGTTTTCTAAACAAGACACATCATCCTGAGTTTTTCAGTTTCTATTTCAATTTGCCTATTTAGAGCTTGAAATGTTTAAAACTATACCAAAGCCTAAAAAGGGATAAAAGTGATAAAACACAATAAAAACATATAGCACATTTTTGATCAATTGTAGAAAAGCTAGGAATAAAATGGACAAGAAATATTTAGAATTAGAAGACAAGTATAGTTCATTATCTGAACTGATGAAATAACATCTACTGATGAAATCACAGAGCCTTTATTCCTCTTTAAAGGTGAATTTGGTAAGATCCACATATCTATGGATATGTCTATACCTTTTCCTTTTTTCACATATTGCTTTCAATGAGTCTCTACTTCTTTATATCCTCAGTTATATTTTATATAAATGCTCATGAGCAGAGGGTCACAAAAATCACCTGAATTCCTGCCAATTATTGCAGATGTTATGTAATGTCCATGGCTAATCCTCAAAAGTGTATATTGTAGCAATGAAAAAGAATGAATCTTTTCTTAAACCCTTTTCCAAACACTGCAATAATATTGCTCAATTTTGAAAACTCTTTTAGCCCAATGAGTTATAATTGCTCCTTTGGCTAGAATCTCCATTTCCTTAGCCAAAACTGTTAGAAAAAAATTTCCCTCATCTACCCAAGCACCTCTTATAGCACAAGTATCATAGATGGTTTCCCTCTTCTGATGATTTCAGTCCTTGTCTCATTATGATTAAACCACAGAAAACTACTATTCTCTACAAACAGTTCTTATACTGTGTAATACTTTTTGCCCTCATACATTGTGTCCCTGGAAAAGGTATTATAAACTGAAATAATGCATGATAAGTTTGATTTTCCCACCAAAGACCGAATGGCATGTTATATTCCTGCCTAAAGTTCATATTTCTACTTTTAAAAAAATAATATAACCCATAACAGCACAAAGAACCTAAAGTTATATACTATCACAGTAAAGAATCTCTAAAAACTATAAAAGAATTATATAAATAGTTACCAACTGCATAACATAATATTCATTTAATCAATGAGCAATTATGAGAGGCAGAATATGGTAGTGGCTAGAGACAAGACCTGAAAGGCAGAAAGACATAGACTTTAGTTACAACTCAGAGACATTCTGATTGTGTGACTCTAGAAATGTCACTTAAATTCTCAGTGTTCTAGGTAAGTTTATAAGACATTTATAAGTTGTAGAAAAGGTGGTCTGCATTGGTAGAAGGAGTTTCTTCATTTTAAAGGTCCTTATACCAAGGAATTTACAGGTCTACTCCTTATCCCTATTCTATAGGTCAGACATGTGCTACATAAGAGTAAAACAAAACATTCCCTGCCATCAACAAAATCATCAACAAATTCGATGAAGGGAGTCAATATAAAATGATATGTTGCCATACCATATGGTTCTTTCCTATAAACTATTTATTTTATCAAGATCTTTTCATAATTATGAACAAATAAAAATATGTGCAAACTGAGATGTAGTGAGTGAAAGAGAGTTTATGTAGTTACATCTTTAGGAAAAGATATTCACTATCCTCCACATGAGTAACATGAGAAAAGATTCATAGAGGTAGAAAATCTTCAGTTTTATTAAATGAAGAAAGAACAATATTAGAGAAAGAAAAATAGTACTCCTGAAGAAAAATCAGAGAGGGATAGTCACATAATTAATGAGTTCAGATTCTGGGATTGCTCTATCACCTACCAGAAAGTTGGATCCCCAAAGGCAATAACTACTTCTTTTGCCCACATGGCTCCAGGATAACACCAAGTTATTGAGAGATAGTTTTCTAATAGTATAGATACATAGATACATAGATAGATAGATAGAGATAGACAGAGAGAGAGTACTCATCAGTATGCTTCTCAATAGGTTATCAGTTCATATAAATTAGCTAGCCAACATTGATTAACTCTTAGAAGGAGATATTTACTAGGCTGGCATAGTAAAAAATACATAGTAAAAATACAAAAAAATTGATATAAAACATTCCCCAAACCTGGGAAACATTCTCCCACAAGTACATCAAAAGTCTAGAGAAAACTTGGTCTAAGCTTAGAGAATATAGACAGCAAAAAAGGAAGTAATACCTCTTGTTTGTTACAAGTGCTTTTCATTTCTTCCTTTGTGTGTCTTCATTACATACCCTTAAAGGAATCATGTAGTTGTCTGCTTGACTTCTTGTAGAGTTCTCAACTTATTTTCACTCAGCATGTATTGTTTGTCCTCACAACCTAACCTGCAATTGATGTTCTGAGAACAGTGCTAGGGCATTCACAGAATATCTACTATTTTCTGATTTTGAAATTAATAAGATTATCTTATCGTCAAATTGAAGAGAGAAGATAAAAGCTCCCAGTGCCCCTTCTACTAGCAATTCCCTTTCAGGAACTTGGGGTTGCTTCAATCACTAGTCTTTCATCTTTTTTCCAGACTGATTGGCTCTTTTTTTTCTAAATATTACAGAACATTATTGAATCCCATCAGCCAATCCCTGCATACTTCCTGTATATAATGTTATTTCACCTCACCTAATGTTTTTCGAGTCTTCCAGATTCATCATGACCCCCTATCCCACCTCCAACAAACCTAGTTAATAGAGTAGTACTATCCTGATAGAGATATCAAGGGTTATAATATGCTATGAATAATATTAAGTGAGGTAGAAGTGATTCATTCACTGATTCAATTGATCTCCACTATCAAAGAGGCTTAGGTCAAAACATGCAAGTAAATGATGTGGTGCAGTAAAAACCTTAGATAACAAACATAGAGTTCTGTATTGGTACAATGCTTCAAACTTTTTCTATTTGAAATATGCAGGGTCATGTTAGTTGGCCCAACCCTGGAGGTTTCCAAAGATCAAGCCATGAGAGCACTTTAGTGGAGGTTTTAGTTTTTCTTTTCTTACTTTTTCTTTCTTATGAACAAGTTTCTCACATTCAAAAGAAGCATGTTAATAAAGGAAAGAGCACTGGATCTTAGTCACAAAGACTCACATTTTAATAATAGCACAACCAGGAATTTTATGGCCTTGGTTAAGTAATTTAACTATCAGCTTTGGTTTCTTATTTTGTAAGAAAAGAGTATTAGACAAAATGATTTCCATGGTGGTCCCAGGGGTAGCTAAATCCTTTGGCACAATATGATAGTCTGAGGGCAACTTAAGATAAAGTATGAGCTATTTGTGTGTCAAAAGGATTCCAACTTTTACCTCTGTCACTTTCTGCTATGTGACCCTAAACAAATTTATTTCATAGTGCTATAGGAAATCCCCAACAATTATAAGCTGAAAAGCTCTGACCTGTGTTGGTAAACAGAGTTTCCTCACTGGGAGTTTTTGATACCAATAAAATCCCAGGCTCAGTACCTATCCTTGTCCATCTATCTGTCTATACCTTTATCTCATATTACAAGAAATAGTTTATTGGGTTTACAAGAAGTTTGACAACATAGTCAAAGGAACAGAGAGAAAAGATAAGGTTGGCATGAATAATCAAAACTGACTTGCTTAAATAAACTTTATAGATCCCAGCACAGTGGATAGTGTAAACACACAGTATGCTCTTAAGAAACATTTATAGGAGAGAACTAAGCCTAAAGGGAAAATGAAGGAAAGGCATTTAAAATGTTCAAAAGATGTGAAGAGGTTACTAAATTCACCTATGATTGTAATAGGCTACATACAAAAAGTCTACAAAAATAACAATCTTAGTGAAAAAAAAAGTCCTAGAAAACAGACCTACTTTTTAGACATCATTTTATACTTGTGACTTGCATTTCCCATAATTTCCTGAGGGAATTTTGTTTTAACTTTCAACAACTGAGTGTATTGGCAAATACTTGGCAACTCATAACTTAATAAGCAACAAAAATCTACCAATCAATAAACTGTGAAATGACAAATATTAGCAATTAAAGTGGAATGTAACTGAAACCATATCAGAAAATAAACTCCCTCTCAAGCTCTGTTGCTTTATGGGAAGTTGTGACAGCATGACTTAGCTCTGATTTTCTCCCCTGAATGGAAAGCCCTGGAAAAGGGTCTTGATTTAAAGCAGAGCATACAGATTGCTATTTAGTACCTTTGTTAAACTGGATAAAAGCAATAGTCAATTAGCCTTAACCAGGAAATAATGTCATCAGCTTTTTGACATAGCAACTTTTTAATCACTAGTGTAATTGGCAAATTTTTCTTTTGTGTCCACTATAATGTAATTAGTATAGACTTGAATGCATTTTGTTCTTTTTTTTAAACCCTCACCTTCTATCTTAGAATCAATATTGTGTATCAGTTCCAAGGAAGAAAAATGGTAAGGGCTAAGGAATGGGGGATAAGTGACATGCCAAGGGTCACACAGCTGGGAAGTGTTTAAGGTCACATTGGAATGGACATTTGAATGGTACCTTCCATCTGTAGACCTGACTCTCAATCCACTGAGCCACCTAGCTGCCCCCCATTATGCTGTTCTATACTTGTTTGTGCTATGTTATTGTTAGGGATAAATACCTGTTTTGTATCATTTTTAGGATTCCAGATTTAAAGTGAAACTCTGGTTTTCTCTATTATTTAGACTCTGAGAAATTTTAAAATGAAGGTAATGATTGCCTTAAACTCCCCAGGAGAATATCATGGGTGCTACAAAAAAATGCAATAAGGATCCAGCAGTTACACTGTTGGAATATGTCAAATGCAAAAGAGTTGCTACTCCCCATCTGCTATTGAGAGTTGTAGAAATAATGTTGGCAAGCCGTAGCATTTAACTTGGTAAACAGGGTGTCTCAGATAGTTTTGAAAAAGTATGCAACTGGGAATTTAAAACTGAAGGTATAAAACACATGAGTAAATAATGAACAAGACTCTTTGACCAGAGGTTTTATCATTTGTTTACTTCAAAACCAGAATCAAAATGAGCAAAGAAGTGACACAGAAATATCTGCAACTAATTTGATATTATTCCTTCCCAAGAAAATCCTATTGTCATCATGATGAAGGTTTGGGGAGAATCCTGGATTCAATAAGGCTATGCCAATAAGGTAAGAGCTCTAATTGGCTCTAACAAAGCAGAAAGGCTTCATATATGACTCCAAAGACCCAATCAGCCCACCTAATTGTGGAAAAAAGCTCATTTGCAGAGAGTTGAGTAGTAGATTTTTTTTGGCTTTAGTGACTGCTGGTCACTAATTTTCAGTCATCTCCACTTCCTCATGACCCTATTTAGGGCATTCTTGGAAAAGAATCTGAAGTGGTTTGCCATTTTCTTCTCTAGCTCATTTTATAGATGAGGAACTAAGGGAACTAGAATTAAATAACTTGCTTAGGTTTTTCACAGCTAATGTTTGAGGCCAGATTTGAACTCACAAAATATGTCTTGCTGACTACAGGTATGCTATCTATAGCACCACTTTGTTGCCGCCATATAAGTACAATACAGCTCCCAGTACTTTTCCACAGAGAGAATGACAGAAAAGGGGCAGAGGGTACTAGCAAGTAAATATGATAAAGTTTTAAACTAATATTAATTCCATTAGTGATAGCTTAAATATAAGTTCTTCATTTTATGACCAAGTTGTTAAATGGTAAAAGAACTAAACTACACCAATAGAGATTATTTTTCAATAGAAAAGGAATAAGAATATATAAAGAAATTAAAATTATAAGAAAGGAAAGTTTTTACCAGGAGGAGTCCTTAACCTGGAGCCTATGAGTTTGTTTTATGTATATATATATGTATATATATATATACACATATATAATATTTATGTTTTATATTATATATACAATGAAAAATATATTTAAATATATTTAAAAATTTTAATATATAACTATATATTTTAATTTTTAAATTATAAATCTATGTTGTTTATGTTTTACATTCAAAAACTATTCTGAAAAATGGTCCCTGAGCTTCCCCAGAAAGCCAAAAGTATACATGAAACCAAAAGAATAAAGATTTCCTGTTTTATATAATTTTAATACAATTATTTTTTGAAAAAGCAAGTAAAAGAGGTGAATGAGGTGGTTTCTCATCATACACATATTATTTTATTAGAGACCTGTTTACAAGTGATCAAAGTCAGAATAAACAAAAAATACTTCCATGAAGATCATCATTGCTTATGCAGCAACAACTCTTACAGAATATGAATTAAGATATACTGTGATGGACCAGGTTTTCCAAAATCAGTAAATATTAACTATATAATTAGTGACTTAAGTATATAAAACTAGGTACAGTTTGGGATCAACAAATGAAAGCGGCCAATGTCTTATAATTTACCAACAAAGTTCCAGTCCTGAATATCATGAACTTTTTTATCAAAAAGATATCCAATAATGCTGCATGCAACAAGCATTTATCATTTATTTGTCATAAAAAGGAAATGAGGAAAGATGGGTTTCTAATGAGAAAAATACTTCAGAATCGCTTTTGTACAAGCAAAACATCAACTGGTTAGAAGCATCAAAACTATTTACCAAATTAAAGTAGAAACTAATGTACTTAAGGTAGCTCCACCTTGATCCATTTTAGACAAGTGATTTAAACAAATAAACAACCCAAAAATAAAGTGAGCAAAAATGAAGGTTTTTATTTGGTCATCCTATATACTTTGAATATTCAGTTCCTGTTTCAACTCATGGAGTTTCATATATGTATATATATACATATATACTTGCCATACCCCCATGAATAGATATTGAAATGATATCTCTAATACTTAGAATGATGTCTAGCACAAATTAGATACTTAATAAATATTACATAAATAAATTGATCAGTTACTTGGAAATAATATAATTTCTCACATAATTCTTTAAATTGATCATTCATGAGTGAGGTACCATCAGCATTTGGTAGAAGAAATTTTTCTGTGTAAAATCTCTTAATCTTTTGAACTAGCAAAAATAATTTGGGTAAGCAAAAAGCTGATAGAGAGTTCCAGTTTAGACTAACATAAGCCAAGTTATTATGAGAACATTTTTAGTTGAAACAAAATACAATCTAATGTTCCAATAATATAATATATTTGGTAAAACTCAGTGGAACCACTGAATAAAATCTCTCCTACTAGAAATGAGAGAGTAAAATGGCATTTAAGATGAAGGTCATACTATGGTTATAGTCACACATTTTAAAAAATAACTCAAGAATCATTTTTCAAGATATATTAAAGAAAGGGAAATGTTGCCCCCCCCCAATGGAAAAGGTCAGAGATTAAGAATAACAACCAAAGTGGGGGGCAGCTGGGTAGTTCAGTGAATTGAGAGTCAGGTCTAGAGATAGGAGGTTCTAGGTTCAAATCTGACTTCATTCACTTCTCATCTGTGTGACCCTGGGCAAGTCACTTAACCCCCATTGCCTAGCCCTTACCATTCTTCTTCCTTGGAATCAATACAGAGTATTGATTCTGAGGTGAAAGGTAAGGGCTTAAAAAAAGAAAGAAAAAAAAGAATGACAAATAGGAAGAAAAAGGTGACTCAAAAGATATCAGCAACTACTGACAATGCATATTTCTTCATTTTCATTTCTGTAATATCTTCTAAACATGGGTTGTTTATGAATTAAATGTCTCAAAAACATAAGAAGGGAATATATGTCTTCACAGTTGATTACCTAAAGCAGGAAATAGTCACAATTTTGTTTGATAAATATAGAGAATTTGTGAAATAACACTTTATTTCTTTTTGTGGTATTTTTTATTGCCTTAAAAAAAAACCCAACCCCACCACATGTCATTTGGTAGAAAAAAAGGTCCTTTTTGCTTCTAAAACAAAATAATATGTTAAGATGATAAAAGACCCTAAGGTATTTATACCCATGGAGAACATCCGTGCATCAACACAAAGAACTTTAAGTAGGGAGATTTTTCTTAACCAAGGTTGCCACCTTCCATCTTTCTTTTCAGGAGAAGAAGTCTTCCAGTACAAAATTCAATAAAATGATTATTGGTAAGTTAGTTCCATGCATAATGATTCCATGCTTTTAGATCAAGAAACACCAAAAATACTTCTAAATAAGAGCCATATTAATGGAAAATAAATGCTATTAGCCAACCACATGGACTCAACAAAACAAATAATATAAATTGCCCAGATTTTGACATGCAATTGAACAGGAATTCCATGAATATGTCCACAAGTACATATATCTCATACATAATTAATAATATGCTGAGTCTAAAATTGAATATAGTAAAAAGGGAAGAAATAGACCGGGAAATTTCATGGGTTTTTTAGTGATTATAAATTATTCTCCAGCATAATATCACATATTTTCATCTGTCTTCTCTAAGGATGATACATGACTATAAATCATAGAACATGAAGATATCAGAATAATCATAACAGAGGGAACCCAAAGTGCCATGGAAAGACAAATGGCACGTGCAAAAATGCTATTGTATATGAGCAATGATGTCTTAACCAGAAGAAGGGGAATTAAAAACATCATCAAGTAAATGTTTTTAATGGAGAGATAAATGGAAGCAGCCTTGGCAGGAATTAAGAGTAAAGGAGCAAAAATTGGCATCCCATGCATTGTGGGTAGGTGGTAAGATGGACAGAATTCTAGGTACAGGTAGATTCAGGAAGATTTAAGATCACATCCAGCCTCATACTTACTCATTGTGTGACTCTGGAAAGGTCACTTTAGCACTGTTTGATTTAGTGTCCTCAATTGTAAAGTGGTGATAATAATATCATCTTCCTTAGGGTTGTTGTGAGGATTTAATGAGATAACATTTGCAAAGCACATAAACAGTAATGATAAATGTTAGTCAGTTGTTTCAGTCATGTCTGAGTTTTTGTGATACCTTGTGGGGTTTTCCCAATGAAGATACTGGAGTGGTTTCCCATCTCCTTCTCTAGATCATTTTACAGATGAGAAACTGAGGCAAGTAGGTTTAAATGATTTGCTTAGGATCACACAGCTATTCTGAAATCAGATTTGAACTCAGGAAGATGAGTCTTCCTGACTTTAGCTCTAGCACTCTATCCACTGCTCCTCCTAACTTTCTCAACTGATACATAATAGTCATTTAACAAATGTTTCTTTCTCTATAATATGAAATATTGAAGGAATTGGGGGATAAATTGCAATATTTTGTGTTGGCTTCTTTATGGAGCACTATAGAAAATTATCTCTAAAACTGACACAGATTAAGTACAACTCTGAGTTGTTATAGGTGGAAAATTATATGTATCATAAAAGCATTAAAATTTCAATACTAATTATTAAGGGGAGGAGCGAAGATATAAGAATAAAGGAAACACTTGACTGAATTCTTGCAATATTCCCCACCAAACAACATAAAAAATATCTCAAGTTGAATTGTGTACTGGTGAGGCCATTAAAAGGTCAGCGTCAGGTCATCCTTTTATCCCAACACAACTTACATGGTAGGAAGGAGAGATCTGTGACATGGAGAGAGGGGGAGTGGCCCAGAGCCTTTGTGGATGAAACACAACATAGGGAGCAGCCACCTCAAGAACTCACAAGTCAGAGATGGCCAGGGGACTTGATAACTAGTCCGAAAGAGCTTACGGAGGATCCCTGTGCCAGCACTGAACAAAGAACTAGGAGCTGTTTGGCAACGCTGTCCTCTATACTCATCACAATTTTAGGGCAAAAAGGAATACATTCAGTAAAGAAGGAACAGGGATGCTGAGAACCATTATCTAGTGCAATCTCAAGAGATAAGCAACTCTTCCTGGGTAAAGACCAGAATGAAGATCAACTTGGAAGTGTCCAAACTTTGTAAACCTCCAGAAATAATAATGAAAAAAGCATTATGAAAAAATCTAAAGTGTGAGTCAGTGGCCTG
Organism: Monodelphis domestica; assembly: GCF_027887165.1. Lineage (NCBI taxonomy): Eukaryota > Metazoa > Chordata > Mammalia > Didelphimorphia > Didelphidae > Monodelphis > Monodelphis domestica. The sequence goes on from NC_077234.1 coordinate 107,820,705, forward strand.
GCCATTCAACAATAGGAGGAAGCCCAACTTTAACATAAAGTTAAAAATCAAGAAACGGAGTGGGAAAATGAGTAAACAACAAAAAGTTAACCTACCTATAGAGAAACTACTATAGAGAGAAGGAAATTTAGAAGGCAATGAAGTCAAAATCACTACCAGCAAAGCCTCAGAGATAAATGTGGATATGCAATTAATAAGAATTCCTGCAGGGGATAGGCCAATGGCTTAGTGAATTGAGAGTCAGACTTTGAGATAAGAGATTCTATGTTCAAATGTGGCCTAAGACATTTCATTTACCTTCCATTGCTTAACCTTTACTGCTCTTCTGTCTTGGAAGCAATATATAGTATTGATTCTAAGATGAATGGTAAGGATTACAATTATGGAAGATCTAGGAAAATATTTTCAAAATAAAATATAGATTAAGAAAGGAAAAATGAGAATGACGGAAGAAAAATGTAGACAATTAACAACTTGATGAAAGAAGCAAAAAAAATATTCAATAAATACTTTTAAAAGCAGAATTGGCCCAATGGAGAAAAGAGATACAAAATCTTGCTAATGAAAATAATTTCTTAAAAATTAAAATTGGACTACATGAAATAAGATACAATAAGACAAAGTTAAAATTTAAATAAAATAGAAGAGGGGGCAGCTAGGTATCTCAGTGGATTCAGAGTCAGGTCTAGATATGGGAGGGCCTAGGTTTAAATCTGGCCTCAGACACTTTCCAGCTGTGTGACTCTGGGCAAGTCACTTAACCCCCATTGCCTAACCCTTACCACTTGTCTGCCTTCAGTATTGATTCCATGATGGAAGGTAAGGGTTTATTTAAAAAAATAGAAGAATATGAAATGTCTCATCAGAAAAACAAATAACCTGCAACATTGATTTAGAAGAGATCATTTGAGAATTATTGAACTATCTGAAAGCCATAATCAAAGAAGGATCCTAGTCATCATATCTTAATAAATTATCAAGGAAAACTACTTCTTTATCTTCAAGATGGAAAAAATAGAAATGGAAACAATTCACTGATAATCATCTGAAGGAAATATTAAAATGAAAATTTACAGTAATATTCATATATATGGAATAGTCATATTCCATAGCCCCTAGGTCAAAGAAGAAATGTTCCAAGGATACATAAAGAATTAAAGCACCATGAAGCCAGTCTGGCCATGAAAGGTTTATCAGTTATCATATAAAGAAATAGAGGATGTGGAATATGAAAAACAAGTTATTTGAAAAATAGATTGAAAGTTGATATATAATTGTCTATATCATCTTCAGGAACAACAAAAAATATTTATATTTATATATTCAGAAAAAAAGCCTTTTGATAAAATACACCAAATTTTATTAAAGACAATAAAAAGTAAAGGAATAAATGAAGCCTAATTAAAAATGAAAATTAGTATCTATCTAAAACCCTGAGCATAAACCATGTATAATAAAGATAAACACGAAGTCTTCTCAAAAAGATTGGTGTGAAGCAAGGGTGTATATTATCATTACTATTATTAGTATTGTATTACAAATTGTAGCTATAGCAGGAAGAAAAGAAAAAGGAAAAAATTAAAATAGATAATGAGAAAATAAGCTTATCACTTTTGCAGATGTTATGAAGGTATAGTTATAATGTTCTAGAGAATCAACTAAAAAACTACTTGAAACAATAATAAATTTTAACAAAGTTATAGTAAATAAAATAAACTCACTTGGATTAACAGCATTTCTATGTATGGCTAACAAAATTCAGCAGGAAGATTTTGAAAGAGAAATTCCAATTAAAACAATATATTCAAAGAGCTATAATGCTGTATATATACCTTTTGTTGCTAGAAAACCACTACTTGGTCTATATAATAAAGAGATAAAAGAAAAAGGAAATTATTTATTTAATCAAAAATATTTATAACAGCTTTTTTATGGTAGCAAAGAATTAGAAATTGAAGGGATACCCATGAATTGGGGAATAACTTAAATGTTTTGCCATATAATTATGATGGAATACTGGTTCACTGTAAGAAATGATGAAAAGAAAATTTGTTAAAATTGAAAAAAAACTACTTGAAGCTTTGAAGAGATGAAATAGGCAGAACCAACAGAATTAGAATGTTATATGGGGATAGACATATTGTTCAAAGAATGACTATTGTATATCCATCTTGTAATATTTACTGGGAAAAGATGGAGAGGATATGAAGAACAGGGGATAATGACCGTTTGTAGCAGGGTATGGAGGAGTTGAGGGGAAAGAGGGAATATTGCTTCTGGTGAGGCAAAGGAGAGAGATGCCCCCTGCTGAGAGGCAGCAGCAGGGTTCCAATAAGGACTGTTTGTTGTTGAATGACTGAACTGATGTTCAGCTCCCTCTATGCCCCAGAAAAGATAGTCCACAAATAAGATAGAGTTTAATAACCAGTTTGGATTTTAGAGTTATCAGGAAAGAGGGGCAAGGGATGTCCATAAATAAGGTTGGAGTCTTCCTCAGCTTTGGAGCTAAGGCCAGGCCTCACAGGTTGGTGGACGGTTTCTCCCACACCCCTCCTCTGCACTAGTTTTGTCAATTTCAGAATCTTAGCAGTAGACAGAAAGCAACAAGAAAGTCTGCCCTTCAGAGCTGGTTGGGTCTGTGTCTTCTGGCTGAACCAAAATGAGGCACTCTGAATCCAGACTGGGAATCCAACACTCCTCCCACCTCCAACACCAGGAAGGAAGTGAAGTTGGTAGGAAGTTCTAGTCACAAGACCCAACTGCCACTCCCAGTTGCCCTTTCCCCTACCAACTGTCAGTCTTGTTTCCTTTCCACAATCTCCAAAGAACAAACAAATGTCAAGTTATAGGAATCTGGAAATTTTAGACTTTTACCATTTGAAGGTCTAATAACAAGGGGTTGGTAGTGAAGACACACATATCATAACATAATAGATAATCTAGAAGGCTAGAATTCTTCCTTCCCTATTTATAGCTCTTTCTATCCTTCAACATTCATTCATACCTTTACTATTCACTCTTTTAAAACCATTATTTAACAACAAATACATACATATATATATAAGAAATTATATATATATATGCATATATATATACACACACACACACTTTTTTCCAACCACAAGATTCAATTTTCTCACATATCTATTTCCTATTTTTCTTACTTTCAAGATATCATTACCCCACTAATATGAAAGCAATAAACACAAAAGTTCTTTTTTGCATGGATTTTAAAGTCTCATCATTGACAATTAAACTGCCAACTTCTAACACTGAGCTATTTAAATTGTCCTATTAACTCAGTTAAATCCTGGGGATTAGAAAGTCTTTCAAAAGGTCTCATCTATAGTAATACCATTTTATCACTTTAATTGAATGTAATTGAAATAAATAATCTGTATGCTTAAAAATAACCAAGAATGGAATACTACGGGAAAACAGAACTTAATTCCCTTACTCTTCAAATCTTGGCTCAAAATGCTTATGAAAGTCATAGTTAAAGCATATTTTTAATAACTGACTGACATTGCTATAATACAACAATATTCCCAGGAGATCAGTGATAATAATGATATGTGTATTCCTCCAGTGAGGCAAATCTCAATCCAGCTATGTCTGTCTATAATGAGCAGCTATTGTCAATATCCTCTAAAAAATTCACCACAATTGGTCTGCCAGTATGTTGAGAAATTTACTAGTATCCTCTACAAATGACATGGATACCAGTAGAGAATAGGATTTTGGTTGTCCTTTTATTTAACTACCTGCCATATGCATCTCATATTTGAGTCATATTTTTTTTTTACATTCTTGTACTACTTTTCCCATGTAATTATTTAATCACAATGCATTTTTATCACAAAATCATCAAAAATCAATAATAAGCATCATAAGAATTGAATTATTTTGTATCTCTGGTATAAATCCTACTTGTTCATAATGAGTGAATTTTTTTGCATAAACCACTGAGGTTGGTTTGAAAGGATTATGTTTAAAATTTTTGAGTCAATATTCATTAATGACATTACACTGTAGTATTCCTTCTATGCTCTATCCATCGCTGGGTTAAGTATCAGGATGATATTTGTCCTATAAAAGGATTCTGGGCCAGTTATTTACAATATTTGAGAATAATTTGTGAAATATGAGTACTAATTGCTCTTTAAAAGTTTGATAGAATTCTCCTGTGTCATGAGGATGAAGATTCAGTTTTTTTTCCTTTGGTAGTTCCTTTGTGAATTGATCTGTTTTCTTTTCTGATAATATGAATATTTGATATTTTGAAAGTACTTTATCCCAGAATTCTGAGTTTTGTTAGACTATATCTGGGCAAAATATATATTTAATGATTATTTTCATTTCTTATGGTTTTGTTGTGATTTTAATCCTTAATATTAGTAAAATAAACAACATAATTCATCATCTAAAAAATTTAAACATCTCAAACTATATGATCCTTTCAGTAGATGCTGAAAAAGTCTTTGAAGAGTGTAACACTCTTTCATAATAAAAATCTTACAATGTAGAGGCAGAGAGAAAATATCTTTTTAATGATTTTTTATCATAAAAATCATTGAAAAGCAATAACAAGCATCATAAGCAATAGAGTTGTACTAGAACCTTTCCTCATAAATATATCAGTGAAGGAAAAATGTCTAATTTCCCCACTATTATTTTAAATAGTTCTGGAAATGTTAACAACAATAAGATAAGAGAAAGAAATAAAAAGCATAAAAGTAGGTAAAGATAAAACATACTATTCCTATTTGCCAATGATGTTATGGTTTACTTGGAAAATCCTAGGGAATCAGCAAAGATGCTAATTGAGACAATTCCTTCAACAAATTTGCAAACTACAAAATAAATCATTAAAATCAATAGCATTTCTATATAAAAGATAGGGAGCAATGAATTAATTGGAAATATCATTCCAAACGACTAAAAAATCATGAAATATATGAATATCAATCTGCCAAGGCACAGAAAAGACTCTCAAAGACCCAATTAAAAAGTGTTCCTAAAAGAAATAAAGAAGAACTTAAGTAGTCAGAGGAACATTCAAGGTTCATGGCTGGGTCATGCCATTCTATTTAAAATTACAATAGTACAAAAATGATTTGCATTTTAATGTCATATCAAATTTTCAATGTGATGCTTTATAAAATTGATAAAAAATAATAAATTCACTTGGGAAAATATCCAGAATATCAAGGAAAATGATCAAAAGAATTAGGACTGTAAGTGGTATAATTACATTATAAAGGAGCAGTAATAAAAAGTCTTATGGTATTGATAATTAAACAGAAAAAAGAGAGAGAGAATCAGTGGAACAACTAGAAAAGGAAGAATAATAAACAATATGATTAAATTATCTAGTTGATAAAGTAAAAACATAAATTTTGCAGGGAAAAATTCCCTATTTAATAAAAACTGTGTTGGAAAATAGAAAGCAATCTGGCAGAAAATTAGGTTTAGACTAATACTTCATATCATATTCCAGAATCCTTTCTAAATGTTAAAGATCATACAATAAAATAATTAAAGGGAAGCTGGCATATAACCTTAAGCAAACAAGAAAAAAGGCTATTACCAAAAATTTTAAATGGATTATTTTTATTATATGAATTTTTAAAACTTTTATACAAACAACACTAATGCACCTGAGATAAGAAGAAAGTGTGCTACTGGGGAAATTTTTTTTGTATCAAATGTTTATAATAAGGGTTTGTTATTCAAAATACATAAATGATATATATTTATAGATATTCCTTAAGATATAATTGGACAGCTAGGTTGTGCAATGGATAGAGTAGTGGGCCTAGAGTCAGAAAGACTTGAATTCAAATCTGGTATCAGATACTTATTGGCTGTGAGACCATTGAGAAGTCACTTAATCCTGTTTGCCTCAGTTTCCTCATCTATAAAATGAGCTGGAGAAGGAAATGCCAAGCCACTCCAGTATCTTTGCTAAGAAAAACCCAAAAGGGGTCACAAAGAGTCATATAGAACTAAAAACAACTGAAAAACAAATACACAGATAAATGGTTAGAAGATATAACATGTAGTTTTTGAAAGAAAATTTTCATCCATATACAAAACAATGTTTGGAATCCCTAATAATAAGAGCTATATACATCAAAAAATGCAGAGATTTTATCTCATGTCTTGCAAACTGGCAAAAATGAAAAAAAATGCAATATTCAATGTTAAATGTGATTGCCGAATAAAAGTCACATGAATACATAGTTGGTAGAGCTCTGAATGGTACAACTATTTTGAAAAGTAATTTGAAATTATTATAATAAAGTGACTAAAATATCTATACCCTTAAAAACAGAAAACTCCCCACTAGGCTTATTCCCAGGAGAGCCATTGATGAGAAAAAATGTCCCCAGAAATACCAAAAATATTTGCAGTAGCTCTTTGTGATATCGACAAAGAAGAAAGTAGATGTTCATCAATTGGGAATCAAATTGTGGTGTATGAATGTCGTGGAATATTACTGTGCTATACGAAATGAAGAGAAATGGTGTGTGTGATGAATACAGGGAATTTTGGAAAGATCTGTGTGAACGGATGTAGAGTGAAGTAAGAAGAGCTAATGAAGCAACAAGCAAAATGCCTAGAGCAGTGAAAATGAAAATAGCAACAAGGCATCCAAAATGAAAGTAAAGGTAAGAAAGAACATCATTGTTGATTCTTTGTTTTTGAAGATCACCAAAGATCTCACAGAGTTTGGTCTTCTTCCATGTAAATTAAGGGGAGGCAGTTTCACAAAGTTATGCAGTGATAACTTAAAAAATAAAAACTTACCTTGTAGAGGCATTTGTGTATTAAATATAAAGCAGCCTTATATGCTTTCTTAAATTCAACAGTGAGATATTATTTAAATTCTTTCTTTGCTACAGCCTTCAGTCCTTAGGGTTTAGTCTATTTTTTATAGACTAGTTGCCTAAACTGATTTGGTTAAACGGAAAAAGAGATTAGCTCTAAAATTATGTTTTTCTGAGGTATATTTATAAGGAAAGGAACAGAGAGAAGGTCTGTTACTATCATATGATTTCATTTTTGTGTTATGTGACTCTCACCACTAATTGGGATTGGTAAACTATATAACATTTAGTTTTATGAATTTACTTGGTACATGGAAAGAAGGGTTAACTTTGTTTTTTCTATGGGAACATAGCTAAAACACTTGATTTCAGAGCTAAACTATTCCTATGCTAGTCTTCTATCCTCTATATTTTCTCAGCACCTTCACCATTTAATGATAGTCTAAGACATAAAAAATAGTTTTGTTGTTCAGATGCCCTCTCCATCATCGTCAGCTCATAAATTTCTTTCTTTGGAATTTTTATCAGGATGTAATTTTATCTTTACAAAAGATGATAATCAACCTATGTCATCAAGAATGAGGATTGATCATCCTTGTAATTTTTGTCTATGCAAACATATCTACATATCCTATTTATATTTCTTATCTCTTGCAAATCTGTCACAACAACAAGTACACAATGCAGGTAAAGCATTCAAAGTTTAGTTATGAGCAAAATCCACACACATTTCATCCTACCTCAGGATATTTCTAAGCTGTTTGACTGAATAATTTGTGAGGTAAAGCATTTGACAGATTAATTATACATTGCTTTCAAAAGTATTTCCTCATACTTTATTTGGAGTTGGATGTGTTTTAATTTCCCTAATATTTGTCCCATTCTTATATTATGGAACCATAAAAGCTCTTTAAAAAAGAAGTGGTTTATTATATACAGAAATTACTCTACAGCCTTGCCATCTGAGGAGAATACTCTTTGTGCTTTTGCTCTCAGAATAGTTATGGGGTTGCCTTGATCCATTCTACTGTTTGTGCTCCAGAGTGTAATGAATTTTAGGATAGTAGTAGGTATACAGTTTTGCAGGCATGAAAAAGAAAAGATGACTGATACTGGACCCACAATTTGGGCTCACTCAACTCTTGTCCAAACTAAATAATCACTATTGCTAGGACAGAATTATGGAATGGAAATAAGCAGTATTTCCTACTTTCCTCTCTTCTTCTCTCCCTTCCCCTTCCTTCCTTTTTCTTCTCTTCTTCTTGAGGAGCTCACAATCTACTGGGGGAGATAACATGCAAATGGCCATGTACAAGTAAACTATATAGAGTATAAATTAAAATTGTGTTTCCTGGTGAAGATGAGGCTTTATCAGGGACATGAAGGAAACCAAATAATGCAAAAATCAAAGATGAGGAGGTAGAGAATTCTGAGAATGGGGACTAGCAGTAAAAATGTCCAGAGACAGGATATGGAGTGTCTTGTCTTATTTGAGGAACAGCAAAGGGGCATTATTACTAAATCAAAGAATCAGTAGAAGAATTTGTATTCAAATCTCAGTTCTTCCATTTATTTGCTATATAAAATGATGCAAGTCACTTCCCTCTCTGAATTTTGGTTACCTCATTTGTAAAATGAAAGCTTTGTACTAAGTGACCTCTATGTTCCTTGAGTCTGTGATCCTTTATCTTCCTCGAATTTTTAGTGTATTAAAGCAATTACTGGTGGTTGTTATCCTTCATATAGAAAGAGGAGCAAAATGGCATCACTATGTCCAGGTCAATATACAGTGTGTTTGACTGTGGTTTATCAGACCAAAATGAACTAAAAAGCCTCTACCCAAATTTGCTAAAATAACTCATCTGAATATTTGGGTTAGTGATGTCTCTACGTTTCAAAATGCAAAATGGTATGAATGATGTATTTTAACTTCCACATGAATTAAATTTAAATATGGGAGAATTGCATGAAGTTATCAGCCTCACTCTTTCTCCCAGAGTCATCAAAGTCCAGTAGCAAGGCAAAAGTCAAGATGACTGACCCCTACACACAGACACAGACACACACACACACACATTCCACAACACACATTCTTCCTAGGAGAGTGAGAATGCCTTGCCCAAGTTACAAGATATTAAGCGAACCCAGAAAAATCATCACAATTTCTAATTACCATTAACAAAATCCAGCAGTTGGGGATAGAAAGATAAATACCATTCAAAATAACTAAAGGTGATATAAAATAGTGTGGAATGTGACTACCAAAACAAAACCAGAAAGTATATGAATGCAATTACAAAACATTTAGAACACAAATAAAGTAAAACATAAAAAAAAAAACTGGAAAATCTTAATTACTCATGGGTAGGCAAAGTCAATAGAATAAAAAATGAGTAGATATCCTGAATTAATTCTATTTGGTTTCATACTAATTTATTGCAAAATTATTTTATAGATGTAGAAAAATAATAAGAAAATTCATCTAAAAGAACAAAAGATAAAAAATTTCAAGGGATTTCATGAAAAAAGTAGGGCAAAATTCTAGTCATACCATACCTCAAATTGTAGGATTAAAGCAAAATAATCTGGTACTAGCTAAGAAATGGAGTGGTTGATCAATAAAATGGATTAGGTAATCTACACAGTAGTAAAAAAAAAAAAAACAAACTATCATTTCTCAAGGAATCTAGCTCTTGTCTCCTTGTATTTCCCTCCTCTTCAATTCCTATCCTCATGACAGGAACTTAACGTTTATGTTGCTGCTCCCTCAAATTATCTACCTTCCCAATTGCCCAATCTCTTCTTAAATCTAATGACATACTCCTTCCTTTTACTTCAGCCACATATAAGTATGATCCCTTCCTGTCTCATAATTTTCACAACTGGAGGCAGAGTCAAGATGGTGGCTTAATGACAGCAAAAGTTCAGACATCCTCAAAACCTTCTTCACTGAATCAAAACCACATTGCTTCAAGGGGACTGAAAACCAAATCTAACAACAGGGCAGAGCTAAGAAATCCTCCTGCTGGACTCAATGTAAAATGTATTCCCTCCACCCCCCAAAAAAGCCTGAACTATAGAACACTTAGGTTTAAGGGGAAGGAAAAAAGGAAGATCCCAGTACCCATCCCTTAACTACAGTGCTAAGCCTCAAGTGGTGGCTGGAATTTCTGGGCAGGCAAGGGCACTAGTACAGATGGAGTACCTTGCAGGCACAGCTTTCCCAGACTCAGGAAGTTGAACACAGGAGGTACAGAGGCAGTTGGAGTAGAAACTCAGAGCAGGTAGCCTAGTCTTAGCCAAGAAGCTCCATCTTGCCCCCACTTTCACGAGGTTTTGACCTCAGGGCACAGCCATTTTTACAGATCAACTCTGCCTTGGCTCAATCTCATTGATGGTGCAGATAAGAAGCCTTCAGAGGAAAGGGGAGTTCAAGCTCCAACACCCCTCCCCCATAGACTGATCTGAGAGCCTTGCTGACTAAGCTCTTAGGACAAAGACTGCAACAAACTACAGAGAACAACATTGATAACAGAGCAGGAAGTCCAGATCCTTTTCAGCTTCTACTGTCAGTTGGGGAAGATCTCACTAACATGATCAATCAGCAGAACAGAGAAAGAGCCCCTTTAGGACAGAACAGCCCAAATCCACAGAACAAGCACATAATGAGAGGAGCAAGTATATAGGCAACTACAGGTGGGAAAGAAGGAGAAAATATGAGTAAAGAACAGAAAAAGAAAAAAGAAATTACAATCAACAGCTTCTATCCAGGCAATGAACAAAAAACAAATGGAACAAGGGAGGATTAAGGAACACCAAGCAAAAATACAGAAACTCCAGTAAATTTGACACTGGCTTTGGAAGAACTCAAAATGCAATTCAAAAAACAATTAAGAGAGGCTGAAGACAACTGGGGAAAGAACTTAAAAAGCAAAATAAGTCATCTGGAAACAGAAAACAGTGTCTTGAAAGACAAAATTAACCAGCTTGAAAATGAGACAAAGGAAATGAAAAATCAGAAGGAGAAGAATGACCAAAAAGCCAGGGATGAAATTCAGTCTTTAAAAACTAGAATCCAACAACTAGAAGCAAATGACTTTACAAGGCAGAGGAATCTATAAAACCAAATCAAAGGAACAAAAAATATTGAGAAAAATATGAAATACCTCATCCACAAAATGGAAAATATAGAAAACAGGTCCAAGAGAGACAACTTAAGAATCATTGGACTACCAGAAGATCATGACAAAAGAAAAAGCCTGGACATCTTTCTACAGGAAATTATCCAAGAAAACTGCCCCAACGTTCTAAAGCAAGAGGGAAAAGTGGAGATTGAAAGAATCCACAGATCATCCCCTGTACTTAATTCTCAATTGACAACACCCAGGAATGTTATAGCAAAATTCAAGAACTACCAGACTAAGGTAAAAATATTACAAGCAGCTAAGAAAATATCATTCAGATACCATGGAACCACAGTAAGGATTACACAGGACCTGGCTTCATCTACACTGAAGGACAAAAAGGCATGGAATATGATATTCCAGAAAGCAAGAAACTAGGTCTACAACCAAGAATCAAGTACCCAACAAAACTGACTATATCACTGCAGAGGAAAATATGATCATTTAATAAAATAGTAAACTTCCAAGAATTCATAAATAAAAGACAGGACTTGAATAGAAAATTTGATAACCAAACACAGAATTCAAGAGAATCACTAAAAGATAATTAAGAAAGCAAAAGAAACAAACAAAAACAAACAAACAAAAAAAACAAGAAACTTTTTTTTAAAAGACCCAATAAGTTAAAATGATTTGTTTCCCTACAAGAAAAGAGGATATTAGTAACTCCTAAAAATTATTATTAGCACCTGGGTAACTAGAAGAATTATACTTAGAGGGAAGAGTGAGGAACTTTAGAGAATGAAATACTAAGACACACACACACACACACACACACACACACACACATAAAACTGGAGGTAAAAAAGAGGTTAATACTAAGAGAAATAAGAAAAGAGACAAAATGGGCTAAATTTATATGTCATATAGATTCACATGGCAGGAGTGAGGGAGAACACAAATACACTAGAAGTGTAAAGACATCAGAGACAGAAAATACTTAATTCTTACTTGCACTGAAATTGACTCAAAGCAGGACTACGAGTAGAAATCAAAATGTTGGGAAATATACAGCTGGTAATCATAACTCTGAATGTGAATGGAATGAATTCAACCATAAAGCAGAGATAAATACCAGAGTGCATTAGAAACCAAAATCCTACCATATGTTGTCTACAAGAAACACACATGAGGAGGGTAGATACACACAGGGTAAAGGTAAATGGATGGGGCAAAGTCTATTGGGCATCAACTGAGAAAAGAAGACAGAAGTAAAAATCATGATATCTGACATTGCCGAAGTAAAAATAAATCTAGTTAAAATAGATAGAGGAGGTAATTAAATCCTGATAAAAGGCAGTATACACAATGAGGAAATATCAGTACTCAACCTGTATTCACCAAATGTTATAGCATCCAAATTTCTAAAGGAGAAATTAGTGGAGCTCAAGGATGCAATAGATAGTAAAAATATCCTAGTGGGAGACCATAAACTTCCTCTAGCAGAGCTAGAAAAATCAAAGCAAAAGATAAATAAGAAAGAGGTAAGAGATGTGAATGAAATCTTAGAAAAATTAGAGTTAGTAGATATGTAGAGAAAAATAAATAGGGACAAAAAGGAATACACCTTCTTTTCAGCAGCACATGGTACATTCACAAAGATTGACCATTAACTGGGGCATAAAAACATTGCAAAGAAGTGAAAAGGTGCAGAAATAATAAATGCAACTCTCTCATATCATATTGCAGTAAAAATAATAATTAGTAAGGGTATATGGAGAGGCAAATCAAAAATTAATTGGAAATTAAATAATATGATTCTCCAAAATTATTTAAAAAACAAATCATAGAAACAAAACTATTCTTGAAGAAAATGACAATGATGAGACATTCATTCAAAATCTATGGGATGCAGTCAAAGAAGTATGCAGGGGGAAATTTATATCCTTGAGTTAATATATTAAGAAATTAGGGAGGGCAGAGGCCACTGAATTGGGCATGCAAATTAAAAAACTAGAAAGTGAACAAATTAAAAATCCTTAGATGAAAACTAAATTAGAGATTCTAAAAATTAAAGGTGAAATTAATAAAATCAGAGGTAATGGAACTATTGTATTAATAAATAAGACTAGAAGCTGGTACTTTGAAAAAACAAACAAAATAGACTAAATAGTGGTTAACATAATCAAAAAAAAAGGAAAGAAGAAAACCAAATTAATAATAACAAAGATGAAAAGAGAGATTTCACCTCCAACAAAAAGGAAATTAAGGTAATCATTAAAAACTATTATGCCCAATTATATGGCAATAAATATGGCAATCTAGGTGATATGGATGAATAATTACCAGAATATAAATTGCCTAGATTAACAGAAGAAGAAATAGAATACCTAAATGACCCCATATCAGAAAGAGAAATTGAACAAGCCATCAAAGAAATCCCTAAGAAAAAAATCCCCAAGGACAAGATGGATTCACACATGAATTCTATCAAATATTCAAAGAAGGACTACTCCCAATACTATTCAAACTATTTGACAGAATAAGCAAAAAAGAAGTTTTACCAAATTCCTTTTACAACACAAATATAGTACTGATTCCAAAGCCAGGCAGGTCAAAAACTGAGAAAGAAAACTATTAACCAATCTCCTTAATGAACATAGATGCAAAAATCTTAAACAGAATGCTAGAAAAAGACTCCAACAAGTGATCATGAGGGTTATTTATTATGATCAGGTGGGATTTATAACAGGAATGCAGGATGGTTCAATATTAGGAAAACCATTCACATAATTGACCATATCATAAAGAAAACCAACAAAAATCACACGATTGTCTTAATAGATGCAGAAAAAAACCTTTGACAAAATACAACACTCATTCTTATTGAAAACAGTAGAAAGCATAGGAATGGAAGGAACTTTCCTAAAAATAATAAACAGTATATATCTAAAACCATCAACAAACATCATCTACAATGGTGATAAACTAGAAGCATTCCTAGTAAAAGCAAGAGTGAAAAAAGGATGCCCATTATCACCCCTATTATTTAACATTGTACTAGAAACACTAGCAGGAGCAATTAGAGAAGAAAAAGAAATTGAAGGTATTAAAATAGGAAATGAGGACACCAATGTATCATTCTTTGCAGATGATATTATGGTCCACTTGAAAAATCCTAGAGAATCAAATAAAAAGCTAGTAGAAATAATCAACAACTTTAGAAAACTTGTAGGATATAAAATAAGCCCACATAAATCATCAGCATTTCTATATATTTCTAACATAGCTCAGCAGTAAGAATTAGAAAGAGAAATTCCATTTAAAATCACCCTAGACAATATAAAATACTTAGGAATCTATCTGCCAACACAAACACAGGAACTATATGAACACAACTACAAAACACTCTCCACACAATTAAAACTAGGTCTCATTAATTGGAAAAATATTAATTGTTCATGGGTAGGATGAACTAACATAATAAAAATGATTATCCTACCCAACCTAATTTACTTATTTAGTGCCTTACCCATCAAACTACAAAGAAACTATTTTGCTGAATTAGAAAAAAAAAACAACATAACAAAATTCATTTGGAAGAGCAAAGATCAAGCTCATTTTCCCAAAGTTTTTCTTGACATATTTTTGTCCTAAAAGTGATATAGAGAGAGGGCACCCTCTTCAACTCTTATATTTTCTTAGTGTTATCCTCAGATACCCTCATGGTGTATTGAAGTTTAAATTGTCTTAAGGTAGTATAATGGCCTGTGAATTGAGAGCTCTGCAAGCTGCCTCCCACTGTTGATTCAGTCTTCATTGGGGCCTGCTGCTGGTTTGCAAGCTCAGAACATTCTAGGGGATCAGATCCTCACCACAGGCTTCCTTAAACGTTTTTGGTACCAGGAACTTTTCGGTCTATTTTATACTAGGACTCAGGGCCTCAGCATGGCCTCACCATAGACTTAAACTAGCAGAAGCACTGGATATTGTGATGAGACTCAGAAATTTGAGGGGATAGCATACAGGTGTTCTGCTGTAAGATTAGGCAGGGTTCTATGATCTTGTTGTTATTCTGTCCCTGGGTTCAGGGCCTCAAAAAGTAGATGGGAAGGGGCAGCTGGGCATTGGAAACCAGGCCTAGAGATGGAAAGTCCTAGGTTCAAATCTGACCTCAGATACTTCCAAGCTGTGTGACCCTAGACAAGTCACTTGACCCCCATTGCCTAGCCCTTACCACTCTTCTGCCTGAAACCAATACACAGTATTGATTCAAAGACAGAAGGTAAGGATTTAAAAATAAAAAAAGGAAGTTGGTGGGAGTAGTAGCACCTTTGGCCTGTGCTGTTGGTATAGCCTTGTTGTAGGCTGTACTCTCCTCTCATCCCAGTGAAGAAAAACTCATTTCCATACCATCCAAGTTATCTTCAGCAGGAAAATTGGCCCATGCCATCTCTTCATTGACTCTGCCACTCCATTATTCATTTTGAATTTTTATTTTAAGATTGGTTGGAAAGGATTTTCAGAGAGATTCAGGTTCTCCTACCCCTACTCTGCCATCTGTGCTCCACCTTCTTCCTTCTGGATTCTATGGAATGTTTGTCCAAACATCTCATGAGTAGTTTGTTTTTCATCATGTTCTATGCCATTGACCCTTGGTAAGGCTATCTGTCCGCCTTCTCATTATACCAGGGTTTCCCATAATCATACTTGTATCATCTCATCCTTCTTTTATTTGCTTCTCCTCCCCAAAGCCAAGTTGATGCCATGAAAAACAATTATTTTATCTGATTAGTATTTTCTTTGCCTTGCTTGGCTTTGAACTTACCAGTTGTTTGTTTTTTGCCCAGAGAAGCTTTTCCAAACTTTTTCTTCTCTCCTCTAACCTGTCATGTCCTCTCTTCCCTTCAACTTTTCGCCTGAGGACATTGCCTTTTATTTTACTGAGAAAATTGAAATCATTTTCTGTAAGCTCTCTTTTTTCCACTTTTACATAGCTCAAATCCCTTTGAAATAATTCCCTATTCTCTCCTACTTAAATCTCAGATGAAGAAACAATTCTTCTCTTTCTGAAGGTAAACCTCTTTTACAAGTGTTCTTGATTCCATCTCCTTTTATCTTCTTTAGCATATTTTACCTTCACCATTCATCCTCTGTCTATCAATCTTCCCTAATTACTAGTTCCTTTGTATTTTTTAACCTATATTTCTGCCCTCCTTAGCCAAATTCCAGGGAAATGCTATACTAATGGTCTACATCTCCTTTCCTCTCAATCATTCAAGCAATTGAAATCTGGAGTATGAGATCACCAGTATTCATCAATTGTTCTTTCCAAAGTTACCAATGACCTCTTTACTGACAACTCTGATCTTTTCTTAGTCCCCTATATGTCTGACTTTTCTGTTGCATTTGAAATTTGACATCATTTCTCCCTGAATATTCCATCTGCTGTGGTTTTGTGTAGTATTATTCTGTTCTTGTTCTCTTCCTACCTCTCTGATCACTTCTTCTTAAATGCCATTGCTACTTTTTGATTCATAATGTCTTTCCCCCTAATTGAGGCATTTCCTAAAGGTCTGTGAGATGGCCTCTACTTCTTCCTCTCTCCAGTCTTTTTGTTAGTGACTTCATTAGCTCTCATAGAACTCAATAACCTCTATAGATGATTCTCAGATCTATATAACCATCTTCAGACTCTCAACCAACTTCAGTACTGCAGAACTAACTACCTATTGAAAATATCAAACAGCACAAATACTCCAACCATACCCCATTTCCAAATTACCCTATTTCCTTTTAAAGGACCACCATTCTTCCCAGGTCCCAGGTTTATAACTTCGGCATTTTTTTTTGTTTTTATTCACCCTCATCCATCATACACAATCAGTTGCCAAATCTGTCCATATTTAGCTTCACAACATTTCTCTTAACTACTTGTTTCTCTCTACTTATTTTGTTATGATTTCTGTTCAAGGATTCATCATCTCTTCCCTAGATCAATGCAATGCTCTCCTCATTGGTTTTCTTACCCCAAGGCTTTCTCCATTCCAGTCCATTTTCCACAGAGCTGGCAAAGTAATTTTCCCTAACAGAAAATTCAATCCTATTATTTTATTTAATAACAATCTAATTGGAACTATTTAATAAACTCTAGGAATTCCTTCTTGACTCTAAGATAAAATATGAAGTTCCTCTATTGGCTTTTAAAGCTCTTCAAAACCTGAACCAGAATTATTTTTTCAGTATTTTCCTCTCTCTAGTCCTTCACACATAGCAAACCAACTCCAAGCTCTGTACCTTTACATAGGCTTTCTCTTTGGTTGTGCCCATGACACATGCATATTCCCACTTACTTTATGTAGTAAGGTCTCTTGATCTAGATATAGCATGGGCATGGAAGTGGAAGAGATATCTCTAGTTTCTTCTCCTTTCATCCTTCTCCAAGTAAGACTTAGGGAAGCAGAAGGTTGGGTCCAGAAGCCTGGACACTCTGCTTTCCTCAGAAAGAAGAGATATTAGCTAGAATTATATCTATCTATTTTCTTAACTATCATTAGTCATGGGGAGATAGTTTTTAGATTCAATTCAACTTTTGATTGATGTTTGATAGATAAATGAATAAATAGGAATATAAGCTTTGTATTCAAAACTTGACTTCCTTTCCATCAAATATCAGGTCCACAATGAATACATATAACAAGACAGGGTAGGCATTGTTAGACTGAAAAATATTTAATGAGTTTGGAAGATTGCTTGTTAATAATTAGTTAACAATGTGATATGTCAGTCAAAAAATGTACTACAAACATGTATGCTCTAAGAGGCTTAAATTTCAGAAAAAATGAAATCTTACTATATTCTGATCCATTTAGATCAAGTATCGTTCCATTTATATCCAGAACCAATAGTTCATACATAGTAGAAGGGTAATAATGTTTTTAAATTAAATGATTAATCTATAATTTTTATGTTCAGTTCTGGGGGAAATATTAAGAACAATCAATAGAAGTTGAAAATAATATTCCTAAACACCATTTCAATATGTAATAGATTGCATTAGGATGTAAGGGTTCTAGCTTATTAAAGCACATATAATATTTATAGAAGAAATTTATTTTAGAAAAATGGGTTGAATGAGTTAGGTCCAATTATGAAATTTGTTTTTTCCCTAATTCTATAAAAAGATGAATCTTCATGCTATCAACAACGTAGATTCCTTAAAATCTCTAGACTATTTGCCATGTACAATACAGATTAGCTCACTCTTCCATCTATTCAATATTGGACTGAACTCATTGTCAGTATTTAGTGTCTTTTTTAAACATGTATTGATTGATGCAGTAATTCAGAGAACATTCTGTTATACTATAAAACAAAGACTATAGAACAAAAGGCACTTTTTCATCAGTTTTTAAAATTATATAGATTTTTAAGGTTTTCTATCCTTCCTTTCTTTTTCACTAGACCTGAGATCTCATTGGCAGGAAATGAACTCATGAAATGAACACACCATGAAGAAACTTCCTATACCAGAGCAAATCAACATCTGCTCTATAATTTTGAAAGTCCCTAGGGGCACTGAACTAACCAGGAATATATTATATGATCAGAGATAAGATTTGAATTCAGGTCTTCCTTATATTAAAATCAAGTCTAAACACAAAATCAGAATGTCTCTATTATGCTGATTTCTTATTGACAATAAATGCTATGGAAGAAAATTTGCAATATTCCAGGTCTTGAAATAACCACTACAATATCATCTGTAAATTAAAGTGCATAGAGGACTTCATAACCTCTAAAAAATCAAATCTCTTCTCTATGTGGATTCTGGGTCATATATCTTCTATCTCAATTGCAAACACCTGTGCTCAGCATACAACTCTCCTTATTAGATGTTTCATGTCAATAATTATAGAATCCTTAAACAAAATATCTGGAAGTGCACTTATGCACATTTAAGTGCTCCTGTGATCATTATTATTTGTTAGACTTATCTTCCTGAATAAAGATAATTAAATTAATACTTTTACTTACTTGGTCAGGTCTGACTACTTGATGGACAGGACATTCTTGGAAAAGGCACTGGAGTAATTTGTCATTTCCTTCTTCATTTTTATGTAGGCATAGGTTGAGAGACTTGCTCAGATCACAGAATTAAGTGAAGTCGAATTTGAACTCTAATCTTTCTGAATCCAAGCTCAATGGTTTATACACTATATTACTTCACTGCCACTTAAGAAAGAAGTCAAGGATAATCTTGGAAAAAGTTAAATATGATAGACATCTGGAGAAAATTGAATGGAAATAGAAAGGAGTATATATTTTCTTATCTGTACATGGAATCTTCACAAAAATGAGAATGAATTAGGGCATTAAACCTCATGATCTAATGTGCAAAAGCAAAAATAGTAAATGCATACTTTTCAGATCATAATAAAGCATTGAACAAATATAAATTGAAAATTAATTGGAAAGTAAATAATCTAATCCTAAAGAATTGGTGAACTACAGAACAAATCATAGAAATAATCAATAATTTCATTAGGGAATGACAACAATATTCCAAAATTTTGTGGAATGCAGACAAAGCAGTACTTAAGGGAAAATTTATATTTCTAAAAAGAGTATATCAATAAAAGAGACAAAGGGAAAATCAATATATTAGGGCAAATAACTAAAAATTTCAGAATAGTATTTAAAATCCTCAAGTATAAAAGTAGAAGTCTTTAAAAAAAAACACCTTATATTCCATCTTGTAATCAATATTGTGATTTGGTTCCAAGGCAGAAGAGTGGTAGGGGCTAGGCAAAGGGGTTTAAGTGACTTGCCCAGGGTCACATAGCTGGGAAGTGTCTGAGGGCAGATTTGACCTAGGACCTCCTGTTTCTAGGCCTGGCTCTCAATCCACTGAGTTACCCAGCTGCCCCCTAAAAGTAGAAGTCTTGAAAGTAAAATAAATTCATAAGATTGAGATTAAAACTACTAGTGAGCTAATAAAAGTAGGAAATGGTTTTATGAAATTAAAATAAAATAGAAAAAAATTAGTTGATTTGATTAAAAAGAGAAAAAAGAAACCCAAATTACTATTATCAAAAATGAAAAAGATACATGTACCACAGTTAAAGAAGAAATTAAAGACATTATTAGGTATTATTTTGCTTAAATAAGTCATCAAAATTGATCACCTAAATGAAATAGGTGAATATTAAAAAAAAAAGAAAGAGACCAGATTAACAGAAAAGGAAATAGAATATTTAAATATACGTAACTCAGAAAAAAAAATGAATAAGCCATAAATTACCTGCCTAATGGGAAAAAAATTCCCATGAACAGAAGAATTTATAAGTGATTTATACCAAACATTTAAATAGTAATTAGTGACAGTATTATATAAACTACTTGAAAAAGTAAGGAAGTCAGTCCTACAAATTCTTTCTATGACATGAATATCATTTTGCTACCCAAACTAGGGAGTGCAAAAGCAGAAAAAAAAACTGTTGCTCTATTTCCTAAACGAATATTGATGCAAACATGTCAAATAAAATAATAGCCAAATTATATTAATATATGAGCAAAATCATACACATTTTATATACTATCAACAATAAAAAACAGGGAGATAGAGAAATTCCATTTAAAATTATTCCAAATAATATAATATGCCTACAAGTCTATCTGCCAAGAAAAACCCAGGGATTATATAAAAAAAATTACAAAATGCTTTTCACACAAATAAAGACATCTAAATTATTTTAGAAATATCAAAAATTCAAGGGTAGGCCAAGTCAATAATAAAATAATAATTCTACATACATCTACTGATTTATTCAATGCCATACTGATCAAAGTAAGAAAATAATATTTTATAAAGATAGAAAAAATATTAACAAAATTAATATGGAAGAATAAGAGGTCAAGAATATCAAAGGGATCAAGAGAGAAAAAAATGCAAAGAAAGGTGGCCCAAGCATTCCAGATTTCAAATTTTAATACAATGGAATAATGATTAGAACAATATGGTACTGGCTAAGAAATAGTGTTGGATCAATGAAATAAATTAGACACTGTGAATTTTAGATTTACTCCACCCTGCTTAGTCTTTAGAATTTTAGCAACCAAGGAATGTATACACCCCCACTTAAGGATTAACTATAAGGAGGATGTCCTATGACCAAAACGTGCTAGCAAATGACAAATCAGAAACAACTGGCAGACCCCCTGGGCTTTCTTAAACCAAGCTTAAGTTACCATTGGTACATGTGAGACACAGGAAGTGATGTAAAGAACTGTCTCTCTCTTTCTCAGCACTTCCTCTCTCTGCCCTCTATCTCTCTGAAACATTAGGCTCACTCAGTGTCATTGGTGTCTCTTGGTAGCTTGGAGAGCTCTAGGCTGTGTTTTTGGTGTGCTTGCAGTTCTTGGAGGGTTTTGGCATTTGTGGCTTGGCGGTGAGGTTACTGGGAGAAACTTTGTAGCATGGTTTAGGTAAGTTGTCTTCCTTGAATGAATTTTGGTAAGTGGTTAGGCTGATTCCTTCTTTCCTTTGCCTCCTAAAGCACTATCCTCTTAGGAGGCCCCTCATCTCAGAGTAGACCTCGTGGCTGGAAGCCAAGGTAGATTTAATCTTCTGAGGAGGCCTCTTGGCTGAGTTCTCTGAACTTTCCTCAGCTACTTAATGAAGTCATGATATAAAAGAAAACAGAATTCTTGGGGAGCATAATTTACAGCAAGTTTATCTGATAAATGGTTCATTTCTCCAATATTTAGAGAACTGAGGCAAATTTATAAAAATTCAAAACCATTCTCTAATTGATAAATGTTTGAGGGATATGAACAGGCAGCTTTCAGAAATAGAAATAAAAGTTATCAATAATCCCATGAAAAAATGCTCCAGATCACAACTTATTAGAGAAATGAAAATTATGGACCTGAGATACTACTTCACACTTATCATATTACTTAAAATAACAGAAAATAAAGATTATAAATGCTGGTAAAAATGTGGAAAAATTGGGATATGAATGCACTGTTGATGTAGTTTTGAACTGGTCTAGCCATTCAGGAGAACAATTTGGAAGTTGCCCAAAGAGGTGTAAAACTGTACATACCTTTCTGACCCAGTAATGCCACCAACTAGATCCATATCCCAGAGTAATTAAAGAAAAGAAAAAAGACCTTTTTGTACAAAAATACATAGAGCAGCTTTTTTGTGGTGGCAAAAGAACTAGAAATTGAAGGGATGCTCATCAATTGGAGAATGGCTAGACAAACCATGATATAGGATTATGATGGAATCCTATTGTACTATAAAAAATAAACAAGATAGATTCAGAAAAATCTGGGAAGAATATTATGAACTTATTCAAAATAAGGTGAGCATAACCAGGACAACACTGTATGTAATAACAGCAATATTGTAATGATAATCAGCCTATAAAGACTGGGCTACTCTGATCAATACAATGGCTCAAGACAATCCCAAAGGACTCATGAAGAAAAATGCTATCCATCTCCAGAGAAAGAACTCTGGATGCACATTGAAGCATACATTTAATTTTTTTTTAATTTTTCTTGTGGGCATATTTTCCTTTACAATGGGGTTAATATTGAAAAATTTTTGTATGACTTAACCTACTTAATAGTATCAAATATTTATCTGCTCAATTAGTAAGGGCTGGGCAGGAAGGATGGAGAGAAATTGGAACTCAGTTTTGTTGTTTTTTTTTAATTTGGAAATTTTTATTTAATTAATAAATTTAGAACATTTTTTCCATGGTTGCAAGATTCGTGCTCTTCCCCACACCCTCTCTGTAGCCCACACACAATTCCACTGGGTTTTAAGTGTGTTATTGATCAAGACCTAGTTCCATATTATTGATATTTGCACTAGGGTGATCACTTAGAGTCTACATTCACAATCATATCCCCATAGACCCATGTGATCAAGCAGTTGTTTTTCTTCTGTGTGTCTACTCCCACAGTTCTTTCTCTGGATGGGGATAGTGTTCTTTCTCATGAGTCCCTCAGAATTGTCCTTGATCATTGCATTGCTGCTAGTAGAGCATCCTTCTAATCAATTGTGCCACAGCGGGTCAGTCTCTGTGTACAATGTTCACCTGTTTTTCTCCTTTCACTCTACATCAATTCTTGGAGGTCATTCCAGGTCACATGGAATTCCTCCAAAAACTCAGTTTTTTTTTAATGATTGCTAAAATAATTTTGTGTATAATTAGATTATTCCACAAAATAAATAAAAAACATTCCACAAAATTCCACAAAATAAATAAAAAATAATTTAAAATTAAAGAAATTTTTATTTTCTTGAATATTCTTTAAGAAATTCCACCAGCATTAAGTATAAGTTCTTTTATCAGTTTCTGCCAGAATAGATATCAAAACATAAATAAATAATGGCATTTGGTAAATACAAGAGTAAATCAAAAGCTGGACCCTAAAAAAAATTTAAGTTGAGGGGAAGGCAGGAAGAAGATTATTATTGGTGGTGGTATGGTGGTAGTATGGTGGTGGTGGTGGTGATGGTGCTGGTGGTGGTGTGAGTATGAGTGTTTGTGTGTGTGTGTGTGTGTGTGTGTGTGTGTGTAATGCTTCAGAAACCTTGAGAATGCTGTTACTAGAAACATTAAACTGAAAGCTTGTACCACATTAAAGGGTCAATTCTTCAATGACAAGGTCAAAATGCTTTTAATTCTTCACGTCTTTTCCCTCAGAGCATTATGCAATGTAAAGAATATTTAATAAATGTCCTTGACTAACTAAACAGCAAATATAAGGAAACCTTATGGCATAAAGGTCTACACATAGACTCTGAGATCCTCTGGTTTAAAGCTCACCTGTGATTTTACTATGTAACAATGGACATGTCACTTAATCTTAGTCTAAATTACCTCATCTTAAAAATAAGAATAATATTACCTATAGTAAAACTGATACGTGACTCAAATGAGAATCTGTATATGAAAATTTTGAAAACTTTAAAGCACTAAATAAATGCCATCTGTTTTATGCATAAAAGTCTAAATCATGCTAGTAGAATGTATGCTCTTGTCTTCTGGTCTTCAATAGCTTGAGCCAATCTTTTAGGCTAATAATATATTTCTTATTCATTTTTTATTTCCCACAATGCTTTGCACATAGATAATAACTGATTTTAAAGACATTTATAATAAGTTAAAATGAATATGATGTTAATAGTAAAGAATATTCAACTTGCTTCCATGAATTCCAACCTCCTAAGGCCTTAATGATCTCCCAAATAGAAAAAAGTCATGAATATAATTTCATAGCCAACATTTCAGATCTTTGAAAAACTGTGGAGAATGGGAATATTTAGCAGTATTGCAGCACTAGAAATGGTTTGTGTTTTCCTTATTGTCATTTTCACTGCTTCCATTGTCCAAATGAAGACACCTTTCTTCAATCAATCAATCAATCAATCAATCATCAAACATTTACTAGTACTATTTATAAAAATAATGGTTAGAATTCATGTAGCATTTTAAGGTTTCTAAAGATACATATATGTTTATATACATATTAACACATGCATGTATGTAGATGTAATGTTAATGATCATTTTTAAAATCTATGTGTTGCACACAAAAGTTCTAAGTGTTGGAAATAGTAAAAATAAAAATAATAGTAATAATGGTAGTCTTTATAATGATGATAACAATACTAATAATAATATTTAGCACTTATATTCTGCCTTGACATTTGAAAAAGGTTTTCGATATGTTATAACATTTAAACTTCTCGACAATTTTATGAAGTAGGTGTTACAATTATAAATGAAAAAAGCTTATGTTATCAAAAAAGGCATATGCATATATAAAGATATACAAAACAGTCTAAAGTATTGAAATGGCTCTACAATCTCACCATTTAGGAGTTCCCTCCAATGATACAAAATATGACTTATGATATCTTTAGTCATCTTTAATATATGTGACTCTTATCCAAGTTCTCTTAAAGCTTTACTATAGAATCCACCCAACATGATTTGTTACTTGTTCCTGACATGACCAATGTACCAATGGAATACTTTATCTGTTCAAAAAAGTGAAGTCTTTACTTTTAAGAAAGAGAATGAACAATAAAAAGTAATGTCATCTTCTGAAGAGTTTGTACAATATAGATTCAAAGTTATTTTGAGAAAGGAGGCACTCGGAGCTCAGAATAGGCTTCATTTGAACCTGAGCTAAGCCATATTAGCTTTGGAAGAAAAGAGGAAGAAAATTCCAGGAATTGTAACTTCCAGGGGTGCAGAGAAGTCTAATACCTCTGGTCATCCACCTTTGCGATCCACTTCTCAGCAGACTCTCACCTGCGGTACCAAAAAGCTGTAGCATGCACTGAAGGCATATCCTTGGTAGACACTTTTAACATATATTGACTAAAAAAGGATGAAGTTAACCTATAAGTTAACCCATCATCAGTGGATTATTGGGATGTCTTTCTCAAGCAGGTAAAGACTTCACCCTGCAGAATGGGCACACCAGCACAATTTATTCCAGTGGTCATAAAAGCAGATGACAAAGGTTCAAAACACTGAGACCTTGGTCAAACATCAAAGTTTCCAAGATTGTTCACTATATCCGCTGCTATTTCATCTGTCCAAGCTTGTGTCTTGCCACTAGACTTTGCTGACTGGAAGAAAGAGTGAAGCTGATGACTTTTTGCAGCTCTACCTCACTTCAATCCAATTCACATACAAGTCAAGATATCATCCTATGTTGTCATTGATCCTCTGAAAATGAAGGATAAACAATTGACAATACTATGCCACAGAGAGGGGAGATAAGAGTATCACCTGTGAAGAACAGTAAGAAAGAACCAGTTTGGTTGAACTGTAATGAGTGAAGGGAAGTAATATGGAATTAGCTCTGTGGAAGATGGTTTAGAAAAAAGAGAAACTTGAATTAGAGAGATCAACTAGGAAGCTATTAAAATAATTCATTTAAATTGTTAATGAGGTATCTAATGAACTAGATAAGTGGCCTTTTAAAAGAAAAGATGGAGTCAGAATTGACAGATGTTATAGATCTAGAAAGAAGATTTGGCGAATGAATAGATATGTTGAGTAAGTATGAATGATGAATTAAAATTAATGATAAGGTTTCCAAACCTGGAATAATGGAAAGATAGTGAAACCTTTAGAAAGAAATAGATAAATTATGAAGAAAGTTTTTTTTTGGAAAAGATAATGAGTTTCATTTGGGGAATATATACATGCAAATGTCTATAGATCATCCAATCTGAAATGTCTAATAAGTTGTTGGTGACATGAGACTGAAGCTCAGGAGAGAGAAGAAAAAAACATATAGATCTGTGATCCATTTGAATAAAAATTATAGCTAACTTCTTGTATGGAGAGTGCATATTTGGAGAAGAGAGTCTAAAATAGAGCATTGGGTTATACCTAGAGGTAGAATATAAAATATGACAGATGGACCAACAAAAAAGAGTAAGAAGGCATAGTCAGAAAGGTAAGAAGAAAGTACAGAAAGCAAGAGTAATAAAATAATCCTGAAAAAAAGACAACATGAAGGAAGAGAGGATATTCAGTGATATCAAAGGCTCCATAGAAGTCAAGAAGTTTGAGGATTGAGAAAAGAACAGAAGATTTGACAGTTAGTTAATGACTGGTAACTTTGGAGGGAACTGTTGGAAGCCAGATTACAAAGGGCTATGAAGTGAATTAGAGAAGAAGAGGAGTTAACAAATTTCATAGGATAAATAGTCAGATGATTAAGACGACACTTAAGTCACAATAGATTCATTGAAGCAAATAGAGCAGAATATTCAGATACAATATCAAGATGACCAAAGGATGAAGTATGAAATACTTTACAAAGATCAAGGAGGATGAAAAGAGAATATATATATATATACACATATATATATGCAAGCTTATATACATGCAGATATATATATACCTTTTAAATAATCTAAAACAGATATTTGAACTATAGAATTGATATAAAATAGATGTTTTATGCAAGTCAATATTTCATATACACAGGTACAAACATTCATAAGTATATGATGACATAGTTAGACATATTTGGGAAAGTTAGAGGTCTTTTGGTAACTTGATGACTAAAGAAAGAGCAACAGTTTTAATTCTGGAGTGATGAAGGAAGTCAGGTTTCTGGGCAGTTAGGAGTGGGAGAATAGATAGGAAATGGATTCAGTGATCATAGAACATCCTTTCTAGAAGTTTAAAAGTGAAGTGGAGGAGAGATATAGGATAATCGCTTAAAGGATTGTTCAATAAATCCCATTTGGTGTTTTCTTGGCAAAAATCCTGGAACACTTTGCCATTTCTTTTTCCAGATAATTTTACATATGAGGAAACTGAAGTAGACAGAGTTAAGTGACTTGCCCAGGGTCACACAGTAAATGTCTGAGGCCAGATATGAACTAAGGAAGATGAATCTTCCTGATTCCAGGTACAGGACTCTATCATGTCGCCTAGCTTAAAGGATGGGTTATTTATTGGATTTGATTGGGTTTTTTTTGTTTGTTTTTAGGATAGGAGAGATCTTAATATTTTTTGGTAGTTAAAAACTCAATAGAGGGTGATGTAATGAAGATGAGGTTCATCTTACTCTCTGCATTCTAGTGAAAATGGTTTATTTGCTGATCTTTGAACATGGCAATTCACTTCCCTCATTAGTGTCTTTGTACAACCTGTCCCCTATGTCTGTTATGTTCTCCTTCCTTTTCCCTGTCTCTTAGAATTCCCAACTCCTTTAAAGTTAAAACTCAAAAGTTTTCATGAGGCCTTGATACCTCCCTCCTCCATCCCCCACTAAAATTACTTTATATTTTCTTTCTTTGCAAATTACATTTACTTTTTCAGGGGTAAATATTGCCTCTCCCCCTCTCCCCACCCCAAATAAAATATAATATATAAACTCATTAAGGACAATTGTTTCATTTTTTTGTATTCTCAGTTCCTTGTGCTGTGTCTTCCATGTGTTACATGATTAATATATGTTTGTCAACTATGCTAAAATGTTTAAGATTAGAGCTAAGGAGGATATAATGATTTATAATATAATAATAATGATTTATAGGAGTTTAGGGATCTAAAGATGAAAGATGAGAATGCACAAAAGATATAATATCAGTTTTCTGAGCAAATCGAAGGCAAGGTTTGACTCCTGTTTCTGAGTGCATTCCAGTGTTCAGAGCTGGAAAAGAAAGGAAAGATTTCAAACCGCTTCTTTGGGGAGAGGTAATCAAAGATAACTACAGAGTTGGCTACACAGAGGGGGCACATCTTTTTTTCAAAAAAGAAAATATTTAGAAAATCCAATTAGCATGTTTTTTATGACTTCCATACCAGCATTTGGTAATAAAGCAATTGAAGAGAAGAAGGCAATTGATAGACAGTGTTCATCAAATAGGGAACAGTTGAAAAAATCATAATATTTGAATGTCATACAATATTATTGCAACAAAATAAATTGGATGCATTCAGAGAAATCTGATACAACTTGTAACAGATGATAAAGATTTATATAAGTAAAAGAACAGTATATATGCATATATATAAGAAAAACTGATTCAGTAGTATAGACATATCTAAGCATACAAGTCAAACAATTTAAAATAATTCATAATGCTTATTAATGCAATGACTGATCATGATTTCAAAAGATTGATATTGAAGTATGCCTACAAATTCTTGACAGAGAATATAGGATGCATGTTGTCAGAGTAACTTATAATAGGGTCAGATACCAGGAAAGGATGATGGACTGAATGAACAGGATGAGGTCACAGAGATAGAGGCAGTGATAAGAGTAAAGAATAGAAGCAGGAAGATTTAAGCAGCAATGAAACAAAATTAAAAATGAGAGAGGTAGTGTAGCTTGTGCATAATCAAAATCTGCTAGAAAGTCTCAGAGCAGATTTGAATACAGATCTGTTGACTCCATTTGGTGTTTATTTCCTCTATATCATCCTGCCTTTTCATCAATGCAGTCACCAATCATGACTTCAGAAGACTGATGGAAGAGATAGGTTGAAGAACATATTTTAAGAGGTAGCAAGTTTATTGATTTGTTGTCTCTCCTCATAGAAGGGAGAAAGCTGGATGGGTTTGGGTGGGTTTGGACATGGCAATGAAATTCAATGAGTTGTGTCTCTTTCCTTCCATCTTTGTGGATGAGTGGAGCATAAAAGGTACAATTATCATTAGAGAGATGTCTTTAGATGAAAACCAAGCATTATTTTTTACCAGGACATAGGAGCAAAAATTTGAAGATATAGAGATGTTTTTTATGGGAAAATTGAAATTTTATCAGGTTCCATGGAAATAAAGGTCTAAAGAAAATAGGAAGGAGGTGGTCAAAGATAGTACTGAAGTGAACAGGGAACAGGGAAGAAAGACTATATGAGAAGGAATAGTAGAAGATAAGTATTTTTACCTTGTTGAGATGTTATTAATGAGAAGAACTAGAGGAGCAGGAAGCTGGGATTTCCTAGTCATGATGTTAAAAGCATATCATGTAAGAAGCTTGTAGATAAAATTGATGCCCTGAAATCCCCATCCAACTACTGAATTCTAAATAGGATATTAACCTTATGGTGCTTTTCCTGATATCTCTCAGTCAGAATTTTGGCTCAGATGACTAAAATAGGTCATTTAAAATCCAATAAATAATTATTAAGAGCTTTCTCCATTTATAACAGTGTATTGGATGCTTAATACTATGTGAGGTATTGGGGGCACAAAGATCAGAAGGAAATGGGCATCCCTCCCAAAGAATTGCCTAAATATTAGTAGGGTCCCTTAATATCTTTTTTTCCCCTCATATTAGCCATGTTGGCTTCTTAAATGATAAATTCATGGCTAAGCACAATTTGCATTTGAACACTAAGTAAATATTATATCCAAAATTCCATATAAACTCTATGGATCAACTTCAGCTTCACCACAAACCCCAGGATTTAAGAGAAATGGACATAACACTAAAATAAGTGATCAATTCCATTTAAGATAAAATTAGCCCATCTGTTTGCTTGGCGGTATGAAGATTAAAAGAAAAGAAATAAAAACCTAATGGTCTATTTTCCCTTTTTAACTAGTTGTTTTGTCATGGAATACACATAGCCTAAAGGCTCAAAAAACTTCCAGCTGCAGTGTTGCTTTTTCTTGGGATATCATCTTCAGCCAGTAGTTTATGTAATTGCCACCCCCCCCAAATCTGAAAACTGCTTCTTACTGGAGCAGGAGTCTATGCTTTTTTATTGACCCTTCTAAGAACCTTAGTACACTTCTCACTCCACTAAACCAAAAAAGCAGGGAAGCAGAAATCTCTGGAATTGACCTAGCTAAAATAAGACCTGTGGTAATGGTTCTGTTCCCCTCTGATATCAACAAGCCCACCCTTTCCCCCAGAGTGGCCACCTATAAGATTGTCATGTCCTCCGTGTAATGAGCACTGGGATTTTGGACCTCAAAAAGGTTGAGAGAATTACTTTTTTATCCCAGGTCTTTATTTTTCCTATCCTTCTCTTTATCAAGCACTTCACTGAAAATTGGTACAATTAAATGAAGCTCTATGCAAATGTAAGATTTGTTCACAACTTCTGAAAATGTGCTATCAACAGAATCTCTTAAAGATTATAATCCTTTAAGAGAATATTCAGTTCGCAAAAAGGGTTTAAGGCTTCTCTGAAGAATCCATGGCAGGTCATTATCTTGGATGTAGCAAAATGGTTCCAGTTATTGCCTGTAATGTCTGCATTTTTCTACTCTTCTCCCTTTCCAGTTACCTCCAAGACAGCAGGTCAATTCAACCCCATTTTAGCCTTTTTTTAAAGTGAATTGAATGTTCCTGACAGGTGTCAGATGGAAAATCCCTAGAGACCAAACTTCTCTATTTTACTTCAGAACAGTTCTAGGCCAGACATCTGTTCCACATCCCTTCCCTGTCCACATCCACATACCACAACCCTGACCCAGAGAGCAACTCCAGGAGGAAGATAGTAATTCAGTCTACGGTCTATTAAATCCTTGATTCTCCATCAGTCTGTCAACAAGGGTGTCACTAAATGCCATTAGTGATGATGTTTCTTGTGATGTTAATGTGTGTTCACTGTTAAGTTGGAGTGAGACTGCCAACTCATTAAACAAAAAGCCCCCAAACAGCCATGCGAGTCTACAAACTTTGACATGTTCTTAAATGTGCTAAAAGCCTGGACTCCCTCCCTTTAGAGCTGACAGAGAAGGCAACAACCCCTCTGCTCTCTGGGCACTGTTTTTCTTACTTCTCTTGAGTTGCTTGGATGAATTACCTTCAGAACCAGCAGCTTCCACAGTCTTGTACCTCCCCACCATTTGTAAAAAGCCTGAAAAATGTACATTCAGCAATTTGCGGTACCAAATTTCAAAATTGTTTTAGCATGTTAGCTTATTAGTTATGTTTCTAATTTTGGATAGCATTTGGGGGATGGAGTCTCATCAGCTTTATAATAATAATGAGCATCCTAGATAGCGAATCTCTCAAAACCTGTAGACAAATCAATTTCTTTTATTCATCCAAGGAGGGAGGCTATTATCTGGGACTGACTTCCCATTCCTGTGCAAGCCCATTTAGGTGTGTTGACAAATAAAAATTTAGTACATGGAAGGGGGGAAAGGGTCAGCTCCTTATTGGACTTGTTCTCAGCTTTACAGAATTATGGCTAATGATTAGAAGAATAAATGAGACCTTACTGAAATAAATTAGTTTCTCTGATTAAAATGCTTTCTGTGCATGGCACACTGACAGATTGCTGAGGGAAAAACCTTTTTTTTTTTTTTTTGCCATTCAGGCACACTACTGTCTAGGTGAGTTATCACTTAGTCTTGGGTAAAGAAGCGGCTAAATGTACAAAGTTTAGGGTCAAGTGAAAGCTACCTGAACCTTTATGGATAATTAGGTTGGGTTTCATAATGCATGTGTGTCTTCATCACATACAATGAAAATATTAAGTGGTACTAGAAAATCATCGCTCTGTTTCCTCCCACAGTTCATAATTTCCTATTAACAAGATAATTGTTTGCTCAGGGTGCTGAGGAGCTATGAAAATAAGAACCCCCCAAAATTGTATTACTCTAAGAACATGATGAATAAAACTAGTCAGCTCTCTACATAGAACTGGACTTATAAATCTAGCTATCTATCACTATCTAAAAAAACTTTAAAAGAGCCCACAGAGAGAAAAGAAATAAAGCAACTCCAAGTGATGGTAGAAAGTGAAAAGAATAGAGGGGAGGCCAGGAAATAGGAGGGGATGGAAAGGAAAAGAAGGAGATCCTGTCCTCAGAGTTTATTTTCCATTGTATTAAAATCCAAATATTCCTGACACATGTTAGATCATAACCTCTAATTAAGTTAAACTGTGAATATTAAGTTAACTTTAACAGAGACTAGCAGAAGTAAATAGAATAAATAGATATGTGGATTATGAGTCTGTGTGGATTGGAGATAGAGAACACTAGAAGAACTGAAAGTGGACCCATTGAAGGAAGTTGGAGAGAGCTAAAGGCAAGTGAGGAACACCTAGCCCAACTCACAAACAAGTGTACAACATAAATAATATGCTAAGTTTGGTAGGGCACAAATTTAAAAATTGACTAGCTTTGAATCCTCTTAGTAAGAAATCACCTCTTTCCTATTTTCCTGGTCCCCAGATGGAGTATATGTGACATGATCTCTAAAAGCTAAATATGTTTTCACTAAAAAAATCCATCACTATCTTGTTGTAAGTTTCAAAAAAGTATTTTTTCAGCCATTGAACTGTGGTTCAAAATCATAAGAAATAAGACACAAAATGAAATTTTAGTAGATGCTAGGGCTACATTTTACTCAATCAGAATGTTTTTTTAAAGTCTCTTCCATGTTATAACATATGTTTATATCTTTTTAGAGATTATGTGGGAACATAGTCCAAAGTAGTTGAAATAATAATTTTCCTTGTATTAAAAAATTAGTAATAAGCCTTATAAGCTCTTTCCTGAACCACTGAAATCTCTGCTTTTGGGGAGAGAGACCTTGATTTTTCTTCCATAATAAGGTATGCATTTCTCACTGAACCATCATTTAACTAGGTCTCCTCATTAGACTCATACTCATGTGATCCAGCCAGTGAAGAGGGAGAAACACAAATTACAAAATAAGGCAATATTAATGACCCAGTAATTGAAACAGTGGCTTGGGACTAGAGCATCCTGGGTTCAGTTCACAAATTTGCCACTCAGCCTTCAACCTGAGAGCTCTAATTCTCATTGTCTGAGCTTTTTCATGGGTAGAATAAGAAAAACAAATGTGTTCCTGATGCCAGGTCTCACTCTAACTTTGTAGCATGGCTGATTTTTTTTTTTTACCTCCCAGGCCTAATATGAAAATAAAACTGCTTGAGAATATCATCATCCTGGTCCCATACAAGCATGATGCCAAAACATGGCTTTCAAATAAACACACTTCTCTGCCAGGGTCTATTAAGATGATACTTACATATCCTGCATCTTCTCTGAATGTTTTCCCCTTACCTGCATATTTCTTGATCGATGAGGAAAACAAACTTCAGAGACATGTTAAGAATGATTCTCATATAGATTTTGTGCTACAGAATAAATGCCTAATCACAGTGGGACTATTTGCAAGTAATCCATCGTCACTGGAGAAAGCATGAAAGAGTGTATCTTGCCATTAAAACTCCTTCATAATGTGCGTGGTTGCTAATTGTATACACACACACACAAATGTGCTGACAGCAAATCAGAGTTCATTCAAGCATGGAATTGTTAAGCACCATGCCAATAAAATCTACATAGTATACATTTTTAAGACTTTCACATGCACAAAAAATAACAGCAAAACACAAAGAGGTATTATCTACAGTTTTTTAATCGAAAAGATTACATTAGCACAATTAGGGGGTATGCTAGGGCCAGAATGATCTAGTTAATATATATACACTTCACCAATACCAAAGAGTATGAGTCAATAGTAATGTGAAAAATAGAGTGGGTAAGGCTCTTTTTGAAGGAGAAAAAATTTGGTCAGATAGAAATTTAACTCAGACTGTAGGAGATCTTATCATAGTCATTGAACTCTGGAAATGTACATAGTCTTTAAGGGTACCTAATCCAGGCAACTAGTATTAACTTACAACTTTGTTGCTGCATGCAATGATGTCTCAAAACATCCAGAACTAATTCTCAGGGAATGTTTTAAGGGATAACGACATTCAAATACCTGAGAAAGTTATTTATAATAGATTTTGGATATAACTTTTTACCTCATCAAGACAATCTGAAAGTTCCTTGAAAACTGAATTGGATTAATTACTGAGAGAATTAGTGAGAATGAGAGGGTCATAAATAAATAGGGTAAAGGATATTTTTGTTCAATAGTCATTGCATGGCTTCATTATGTACCTTTCATCTGGAAAAATGGAAGTAGTACTGAAACTTGAATTTATTTTCATGATAGGTTAGGCTCATTTTCCTGGTGAAGACACTGATCAATAATAAATGAATGAATGAATGAATGAATGAATGAATGAATGAATAAATAAATAAATAAATAAATGATGCATTTGGCATGATAGTCAACTCATTTTATGGAAAAGCTGCAACCAAAAGGTGAGTGTCAGTCTGATTTCAGGCATAGACATGCAGACAATATTATCATTGAAGCTTCCCATTATAAAAGAAGTAACAGTGGGGTAATTTTTATCCCAATACGAACTCATTCTTTCTGACCTGTACTTACCTCTGACCTCAAAGGAAGGCCTGATATTTATTTGATTTTTTAAAAAATAGTCTCATTTTCTAATCACAATTTGTCAATCTGAAAATGCTAAGTAAATCATTCCTCTTTCCCATTACAATGTAGCATTCTAAAGCCCTATATCTACCAGCCCATTTCTCCATGCATTTCCAAATGTCTTAATAGCTAATATTATTAGGGTATGCTTTAACCTCCTAATCTATTTCTTGACTAATGCATATCTTAAATCCTAAATCCCATAATTACACAAGTATGATTCTCAAGCAGAATAAAATATAGTTAGAACTCATTCCAGAGACGCCACAAATAAATCACAGGTAAAAATAATGGGTACCACATAGTGTAGAACTTGGAGAAGCTGGGTAATAATTACTTTCAAAATTTATTGAGGGCATAAAATATAGATATATATATATATATGAGGGCATGTATAGTTTAAAATCAATTTATATTGAATTTCCCAAGAAATAAATGATTTAAGTTTAAGAAAAAACACATTTTGTAACCAAAAGAAAATCCCAGACTTTTAAAAAGTCTAATATTTTATTACATTCTCAAATGACTTTCTCTGATGAAGTACAGCAGAATGACCACAGAAGAAACAGATGAAATGTTTTTGTTTTTTTTATACCTTCTTAGTTACAATCAACCCCTCCCTTTTTTTCTAACCTAATTTAATATAGGCAAGACTTCCCTCTTGTGGCTGTATAGTGTCACTTTTTACCTTATCTTTTTATTCTAGCAGGTGATATTTTTTTTTAACATTTCAAAGAAGAAAGGTGAGGAAAAATAAAAAGACACTTGATTACAACTGGGGCATGAAAGGAAAAAAATGTATTTGGCTAGTCACATTCTGGTGGAACAAAGTCTAAAAATTTCTAAGCTCATACATGTTACTCCTGATAATGTGTAATTTGAGACTATTAAATGATGCAGGCCTATTGATGGTCAAAATTCATATGGCCATGGATGGACAAATTCTCTGGATGCTGACACTGTTACACACAATGTAACTGATGCAAGATATAGGATGCTTTCTCTCTGTACCCAGTAGATTATTTTTTTCTTTTTAGTAAGCTATATGCAAATGGAAAGATTTGAAAATACCATGAAATTTTAATAAAAATGTCATTTGTGAATCACAATATGACTAATTTTAATGATGTAGAGGCTTTACAAACTACAAGTTGCCATATGTGTTCTGAGATGAAAATGATAATTTTTACCTTATGGTCATCAACTAATACAAGACATTCAAACTATCATAACAAAGAGGACCATCGTATTTTATACAATTTAAAATAATTCCATATTTTAAAAATGCATTAATTTTTACAATTTGGAAAGCTGGAGCTCGATCCTAAGGATTTAAAAAAAGAAGTTTAATGGATTAGCTATTATCATGCATTTGTCATTCATTAATTTAATCAACAAATATTTGTTATACATAAACTAAACACAGAGATAAAAAGAAAATATGATACTGCCCTTGTCTTTTTAGAATTATTAAATTTCTGAGTTGGAAAAAGAAATCTGATGCCAGATACTCTGAGTCAGATTTGGTGCTTTGAAACAAGTTGCCATCTATTTATTTCTTGAAAATCTCCAATGAAAGGGAAGACTCCTCAGCAGTCTATTCAACTTTTAGATAACTTAATATTAGGAAGATTTTCCTTCAACTAAAGTTTGTGTTTTTACTATTATATCCATTGTTCTCCATCTGGAGCCAAGTAGAATTCACCCAATCCTTTTTTACATATGACAAATGTTCAAATATATGGAGAAAAAAAAAAAAACATCTATCAGGTACTTCACTGACCTCAAGTCTTTTCTTCTCCAAGCTAAATATCTCTATTTCCTTCAATGAAATCTCAAGGGGAAAAAATGTAACGTCATTCTTTTTCCTGGTCATTCTCCTCTGGATAGTATCCATTTTATCAATGTTTCTCCTAAAACATGTCACACTGCTCTAAGCATAATATTCTAGATATTTTCAGACTTGTGCACAGTACAGTGGAATTCTCATCTCCAGTGTTAGGATATTATACTTCATAATGCAGTCCAAGACCATATTAGTTTTATTTTTGGTGGGAAAGGATTTCTTCATTACCTTGTTATTCATATTGTGTCTGAAATAAAGCAAAATCTCAAAATCTTCTTTAAAAAATACTTCCCCCATTTTTTACTTCTGAAATTAACTTTTTAAACCCATATGTAATATTTGTTCATTTGCCCTATTAAGTTTCATAATATTAATTAAATTTCAGTTCAGTGTGATAAGCTCCTGTCCATTTTGTGACTCTTTAGCAGTATATTTTTGAATATTACCCATTGCAAGACCTTCTAGCTTCATGACTTCTTCAAATTTTTATATATATATATATACATATATATATCTATGTATATACACACACACATATATATATATATATTATACATGCTTTTATACAAGTCATTGATGAAAATTACTTGACTGTTGAATGTTGAAAGAATGAAAATGTTGAATAGCACAGAGACACCTAAGATTCCTTCCCTGGGGCACTATGCAAGAAAATTCTCACAATATGATATGAAACAATTAATTATGGCACTTCAGTAACAGTCATTCAAACAGTTCCTAAATCTTTTCAGTTTTACTGTTATAATCTCCATTTTTTTACATGAGGGGAGCATGAAAGATTTGTTCATATATATTGCTAATAACTAGGGAAACTGTGTCTTTAGCATTTCCCTGATCTACCAGTCAACCTCTCTTCAAAATAAGGTAGATATGTTTCAACATCAGTCTTATTATGATATTGATATTAGTCACTGTATTGATTTGAACTTTGTCTTTTAAAATACATTTCCCTTTATCAGTGATGAAGGTACAAATTATTCTCTTAGTATTATTTCATTGTCTATCTGTTTGTCTTAAGTTTCTCTAAAATTGTCATATTTGTTGTGTCCTATGACATGGTAATATTTATATGTAAAAAAATTGTTCAGTCATTCCTCTTATGGACATTCACTATGCTCATAGGTATTTTGTTTTTGTTCGGATGTTACAAAAACTATTCATAGACATATCTTTCCCTCAAACTCTCCTCCTTCTAGACTTGATTCTTCTGATTCTTCAGAGTATGACCATTATTGGTATACCTAACCCTAAACTCAAAATTTCAGTGTCATTCCATATATATTGCCAAATCTTGTCATGTCTACCTTTGCAACTTCTTTAATAAATGTCTGCTTTACTCCTCTTAAATAGGATCAAATGTGTTCAGATACTCATCAGATTTTGCTTGAACTATTATTTATACCTATTCCTTTAATGATTTTTTCTTGTCATTGCTGTGCTTGGTATTAGTAGAATCCTATAAAATAATCATGGCAAAATTGGACATCTTTAAGAGCCTCTGACCCTCACCTGACACCCAGCTCTCACTTGTGGCTCCCAGTAGCTGCTAGCATGCAGCAGCGGCCACACCCCAGGCAATGGCTTCAACAGGCCTGCTAAACCTTGTGAGGGTAGCCATCGGGTCGTCGACACCTGGTGAACCAGGGCTTTGCTCACCCAGCATGTGAAGATTGCTTCGGCGGAATGGGGGAGAAACCAATAAGAAGGTTCAACGGCTGAGAGGGCGACGCAGCAAAGCACTGTGGAGTGCTTAGGGCGTGTTGGAGCACAAAAGACAACACGGCCATCCAATGCAGCTGAGGAAGTCTCCAGGTGTAACGACTTTTCGTGCCAATGGACCCAGACTTCCAATGCCGAGAGAGTGGGACTGTCTCTGTGCAATGACTTTTCCACTTAAATCTCATTCACGCACAAGTGTCTTTGTGCACACTCATCTACATCACAGATGAAAGTGCACAAAGACAATCGTCATCCTCAGTTATTGAGAGACTACTACTATATGTTCCTTTGATTATGTTAGAAAAAAATTTCCAGTATTTTTCAATTATTACTGTTTGATTTTATTTATTCTATTTACCATTATATTACTAATAAGATACACAATATAAAAAGATTCACATATTTTATTTATTTTAGTGTTTTGGGAACTAATTCATTTATTTTGTCATAGACTTTTTTATTAATGTAACCTATTATATTTTTCCCAACTAGTCTCATATTCCTATACAAATTCAATATGTAGCATGAACATTTAAAATATTTTTGCATTTCTTTTTTACTTAATTTTAAAAATTGTTTCATCAATAATTATTCAAGATATAGGTCTACATATTTATTTCCCTTATTCATATCCTCCTTAATTGGATGTTATAATGAAAATGAGTTCATTCCAATCACATAGTAGTTTTGGTAGTTAATTTGGGGTCTTCTTTCATTATAACCTCTTGTCTTCATACCTATCTTTTTTATAGTAAAAGAAATGGTGGAAAGGGACTGAAATAGTGCTGTAACATGAAGTCCAATCTCTTCCTTCTCCACCTTCATCATTCCAGACCAAGATCAATATGTCTTTCTCTCTCTTTCTACCTTTCAGAATCATCTTTCCCTAAGTGAGATCTGCTTTACTTTGGACATTCCCATTCCCTTTTGTCTCTATTAAAGTCCAAACTTTCTCTCCCATGTCTCAGTGAAAGTCCCTATTTATTTATTGTTTTGCTAAGATATAATATTTTGTTTTTTCCTTTTCCTGTATTAATAACAGAAAATTTCATGAGATTACTATACTTTTCATTTGTCATGTTCATGCTTACATATTATTTCATTATTAAGTTTTTTATAAATTTATAAATCATTTTGTTATTAAAATTTTTAGGCTGTCCAGTATATTTCCTTAAAGTTATTTTTCATTTTTCACAATAAATACTTTAAGCAACCCAATGATTCTTAAACTATATTTCTCTTATCTTTCAAGTCAATTTTTGAAAGATTCATTACTTTTCGTATTAGCGGTCTTACTTATACTTTCACTTAAGTCTTTTAACTTTGTTCTATTACTTCTTGCTTTGTCATTAACTTTTTTGATTCTCTCTCTTCAATTAAATGCTTTAGAATGTCCACAACCTTGATAAGGTTTTCCATGACCTATTTTACATTAAATATTTTCTTTCCATTTTTCTCTCATGATCTTTAATTATAACAATGTATATCTTTATTCATCTATCTTATTTTAATATAAATTATATTGATATATTTATATATTGATTCAATTTCCCACTATTTTACTAATTATCTTAAATATCACCTCACTTTCCTAATGTGCCCTTATCTCCTTTAAGAAAACCATGCTTTAGGAAAAGTGCTAAATAGAATTTTGAAATAAGTTCAGGTGAGGCGTCGGCTTCTAGTTTCTAAGATAGCAGAGTAAGAAACACTTGGAGCCTACCAACCACCCTCCAAACAATCACAGAAGAAGAAAAATGCTTCAAAAGGACCTGGAGCAGCAGAACAGGCAGAAGGAGCTATGAAGTAGTGCTTTGGCCCAAAACAAAATGGAGACAGCAAAAAGAATGACTTCTTTGGGGTATAAGGAAAGAGTGATGACCAAGGCTAAATGGAACTCAAAGATGATAAGTACAAGAAACAGAGGAAAGAGCAGGGCCAGCTCAGTACAGACTTAGCAAAGTAAGAATGCAAACCAATGAAAAGGCAGAGCAGGCAGAAGGAGGGAGAAAGGATATTACCTTAGTTCCGCACTTACAGAAGCACAACCCAGGATAGGCAGTGGTGGGAGGAACTCAGCCCAACAAGGTCCAGCATTGGTAAGATGGGGCAGACCCTAACTTAACCAGCATGAACTACATCTGAACTAAATAGCTGCAAACATCCACAGAGCAACCCAATCTGGCCACCTCTGCTTAGTACTCAACCTGGGACCAAGAAAACTAAGCTGGCCTCAGGTACAGTATGAGACAGTACTTGCTCCTCCCCAAGAACAGAGCTAGGCTTCAATATATAGACAAAGCAAGGGGGAAATAGCCCCAAAATAAAGAAGACAGAGAAAAAGACAAAAACCAGAAAAACATTTCAGCAAGAGATATTATCAAAATGTAAGCCCAGAAGTGGACAACAAAAGTAAAAATACATGAAGTCTCAAAGAAAAATGTGAAAGGATGTCAAGTCCAAAATCAACTCCTAGAAGAACTCCAAGAAAGGGTTAAAATAATAAGAGACTTGGAATAAAAATTAAGGGGGAAAGATACAAACCCCCCCCAAAAAAAAAACCCAGATTGGAACAAAAACTTGCTGAAGAAAATAGTTTCCTAAAAGAGGAAAATAACTCCTAATGAAAGGAATTACAAAGCCCCCTCCAAAAAAGAAAAAAAAAGCAAATCACTCCCTAAAAATTGGAATTAGACAAAGGAAAGCTAATGATTTAATAAGACAACAGGAAACAACAAAAAAATTAAGATAAAAAAGAAAATATGAAATCTCTCACTGGAAAAACAAATGACCTGAAAAATTAAATCCAGGATAGATATTCTAAGAATCATTTGATTGCATGAAAAATAATGATCAAACAACAAACCTGGACACCATATTGAAAGAAATTATTAGGGGAAACTGTCTTGATGTTCTTGAACAAGAAAGGAAAATAGAAATTAAAGCAATCCACCAATCTCCTCCTAAAAAAAATCACATATTTTAAAATCCCAGAATTATTCATCTCAAGACAAGGAGAAAGTACTATAAACAATCAGAAAAATAATTCAAATATTGTGGAACCATAGTTGGGATTACACATAATCAAGTAGCTTCTATATTAAAGGATTGTAAGGTGTAGAACATAGTATTACACAATGTAAAGAATCTAGACCTACAACCAAAAATCACCTCCCCAGAAAAATTGAGCATTATACTTTAGTGGAAGAAATGATAGCTTAATGAAATAAAGGGCTTCCAGGAATTCCTAATAAAACAACCAGAGCTAAAAAGAAAATTCAAAGAACAAATTCTACACTCAAAAAGCATAAAGGAACAATCATAAAAAATCAAGATAGAATTAAACTAATCACATCTTTACATTAAGTAATAACTAGGATATTTAAGATTTGTATGGTCCAATAGATAGCAGAAGTATTTAATATAATTAAGTAATCAAGAGAAACAATGAGGTTTAGTTGATGATGTTCTTTTTATTGAAAAATGATCATTAGAATACTTAAGATTTTTATTTTAAGAGATATTTAAGGTACTTAAAATTAAGGTAATCAAGAGAAATAATGAGTTTAAACTGATTATATTACTAGTAAGAACATGATAACTAAGATATTAAAGTACCTAAAATACATAGTGTACTTAGGAAACAAGATTCTGAGGATATTTAAGAACATTATCTCTTTTAGTGCAATGAATATGAGCATATATTAACAAAGAACAAAGTCTAAATTGGGTAAGGTGGGTTGATATGCCAAAAAAAAAATCAAGGGATAGGAAAAAGGAAAATACTGGGAAAAGAGAAAAGCAGATAATGTTGGAGGCAAATTATCTCATATGAGGAGGCATAAGAATCAATATAATGGAAGAGAAGATGGCAATGCTTAAAACCTTATTTTCTTTGGAATTGTCACAAAGTAGGAATAACATCCACACTTAGGTATAGAAACCTATTTTAAGAATAGTAAGTAAGAAGGGGAGGGGAACAAAAAAGTAAGGAACAGACATAGTTGGGGTGGAGGGGACTAAAGGAAGTGGGTAAAAAGAAAGAAAACATTTGGGAAAGAGAATTACTGAAAGGAGAGAAATAGAAGGATAAACTGGAAAAAATAAGATGTAGGGAAACAAAATAGTTCGGAATCATAACAGTGAATGTGATTGGTTTAAACTCACCCATAAAATGGAAGATCATAGCAGAGTGAATTAAAAGCCAGAATCCCACAATATGCTGTCTACACAAAACTCATTAAAGGGAGGGAAACAATAAATAAATTAAATAAAGACCTGGAGTAAAATCTAGCATTTTTCAGCTAGAACTAAAAAAAGCAAGGATATCAATATGATATTGGATAAAGCAAAAATAAAAGTTGACATAATTAAAAGAGATAAGGAAGGAAATTACATATTGATACAAAGGAATCATAGACAATGAAATCATACCAATATTAAACATATTTGCACCAAATGCCATAGTATCCAAATTCCTAAAGGAAAAAATAAATGAATTACAAGTGGAAATATACAATAAAACTCTATTAGTAGGGGAAAGTATCTTTCTCCTCTAAGAATTAGATAAATCAAGTCAAAAAATAAACAAGAAAGAAATTAAGGTGAATAGAATTTTAGAAAGGTTAGACTTGATAGACTCCTGGAGAAAATTAAATAGGAAAGAAAAGGAATATATCTTTTTCTTAGCAGTGTGCCATCATCTTTGCAATAACTGATCATATAAAACATAAAAGCCTCACAATAAAATTCAGAAAAGTAGAAATATCAAATGCATCTTTTTAAAATGATATTTCTACAATAAGTACAATGAACAAGTAGCTGAAGTAAAGAGATTAAAAACTAAGTTTAGTAAATCTAAGTAAATATTGGGAAAAAACTGATTATATGCAGTGTTTCATACTTAGGACCTTAATTTCTTTTAGTCGCTCTTTCATCTACTTTCAGA
This sequence comes from Monodelphis domestica, assembly GCF_027887165.1. Taxonomy (NCBI): domain Eukaryota; kingdom Metazoa; phylum Chordata; class Mammalia; order Didelphimorphia; family Didelphidae; genus Monodelphis; species Monodelphis domestica. The sequence goes on from NC_077234.1 coordinate 107,864,051, forward strand.
GTCTATAAAATTATTCTGTGTGTATTGTATTGGTACTTGTGACCAAATTGTTCTTCTCCTGAAGTTTCATTCTGGATTAGAATTTATACCTGAACACTCTTCATCCTGTTGGTTTACTCTTCTACTAATCTACCATGCAGAATGTAAGGATCACAAGAAGAAACATAGAGAGAACACATTCTATGAATGAAGAGAATAAAAAGTTCAGAGATATCAAAGGAGGAATTTGTCACACACCAGTTTCAGTCTTGTCTAACTCTTTATGGCCCAAATTGGGATGTTCTTGGTAAAGAAACTAGAGTATTTGACATTTCCTTTTCCAGATTATTTTACATATGAGGAAACTGAGGCAAACAGGATTAAGTGACTTACCCAGGGTCACAGAGCTAGTAAGTGTCTTAGATCAAATTTGAATTTAGAATGATGAGTCTTCTTGATTCTAATCATGGTACTTTATCCACTATCCTACCTAACAGACACACTTTGGGAAAAGTTAAAAGACTAGCCTGCTTAAGCAAATTGCCCTTTCAGAATTATAGCACAGTAAAAAAACATATAATATATGCATGAAAAAGAGGTTAGAAATACTGAATTGAATTCATAAAGATGTTATAGATTATAGTAGCCAACAGCTATAGGATATTGTTTTAATTAGTGCTAATGAAAAAAATAATTAATTACTCTGAAAAAATGTTTTCATCATGATTAGCTAGATGGACCAGTTCATAGTTTTGGAACTAGAATTAGGAATGTTTGCAAATTTTGACTCTGATACTTAATATCCCTATGAGGCCAAACTAGTTACTTAAATCTCTCAGTCTCAGTTTCCCCTATCTATAAAACTGGAAAATATAATAGTATCTTTCTCATAGGATTTGTTATGAGGATCAAATGAGATAATATATGAAAGAAACTTGTTAGTCTTAAAAATGCTCTTTAAACATTAGCTACAATTGTTAGTTAGGTGACACAGTAGATATGTTTGGAGTCAGGAAGACCCAAGTTCAATCTAAGCCCAGGTACTTACTATATATATATGACCCTTGGTAAGTTTCTTAACCTCTATCTGCCTCAATTTCCTTAAATGAAAAATGAGGACAGTAATAGCATCTACTCTCTCCTTTCTTCCCTCCCACTGCAACTGCCACCATAAAAGAGGTCCAAGAAAAAGTAACAGAAATGAGACTTGGTTGAATTGAATGGGAGGCTTTCTGTTTCTAAGATGATAGGCCCTTTTTGTTTCAAATCTGATTTGTTCAGTAAAAAGGAACAGTACTTTCAAAGATCATAAATTCTGCTGACACTTAGGATGCAAAAGTTGTGAATTTTCCTCCAAAATTTAGGAAGAACTGAATGGAAGTGAATAAGCAGATTGTAGGAAGAAGAGAACTATGACTTGCCCAGACTATCCAGAATATACAAGGAGAAAACACAATAGGATTTACTCTTCTCTCTTAAGGCTCTTCCTTCTTTCTTCTTTTAAAACAGAATTATAGTTAAATATACTCTTCTCTCTCTAGTTCTGTTCCAAAAATCAGGCATCTCTCAGTAGGTCAATGGTAGCCATGGAAGATTTTTGATTGGTAGAAAAGTGTCATAATTAGAGCTAAGCCTTAAGAAGCAAATATGGTATGAGATGGACTGGATAGAGGGAATAAGGAAAGATAGAAATAAAACTAGTTAAATATACTTCATATCAGAGCAAATCATTGTTTGAGCAGGAATTAAACCACTTGACATTATTACTTATAGACAAAAGCACTACTTTTCAGAAAGATAATAATATTTACCCCCATCATAGACAAAATATAATCTCTAGACCGGGGGTTAGCATTATTTATCTCATAGATTCCTTTGGAAATTTATTGGCATCTATGGACCCCTTATCAGAATATTTTAAAAATCATAAAACAAAATACATAGGGTTGAAAAGGGACTAAATCATATTGAAATGCAGCCATTTATTTTTTGTTTAAGTTGCCAGACCTCATGTTAAAAAACCTTCTCTAGGTTTGTATATAGCTCCAAACCATACTGAAAGAAAACTAGCAGAGAAGCTTCAACAAAATTGTTTGCTATAAATTTTGAAGTAAATTGTTTCATCATAGAAGGAAATATACCATAATGTCCAAAATAAATTTGAAAGGAATTATTAGTCATATTTTTGAACATATCTATAAAATGCAAAGCTTAGCAATTGAAACAATCTATTAAAAGGACATTTGAATTAATTTATAGTAAGTTAAAAATGAATAGGATGTTAATAGTAAAGAATATTCAACTTGCTTCCATGAATTCCAACCTCCTAAGGCCTTAATGATCTCCCAAATAGAAAAAAAGTCATGAATATAATTTCATAGCCAACATTTCAGATCTTTGAAAAACTGTGGAGAATGGGAATATTTAGCAGTATTGCAGCACTAGAATGGTTTGTGTTTTCCTTATTGTCATTTTCACTGCTTTCATTGTCCAAATGAAGACACTTTTCTTCAAACAATCAATCAATCAATCATCAAACATTTACTAGTACTATTTATAAAAATAATGGTTAGAATTCATGTAGCACTTTAAGGTTTCTAAAGCTACATATGTGTTTATATACATATTACTCTTTACTATTTCTGTGCATGTTAGCAAGCTAGCTATTGTGGTTTCTTTTGGTTAAGATTTACAAAACATAAATGATGTTTTATTGTGGAATATCTTTGATATTATTGACCATCAGAAATTATGAATCCCAAAACATGATAAGCAGGAATTTAGAGGAAACATTCTATTATCTCTATAACAGTATAAAAATATGTGTATGTGTTTTATAGATAAAACTTTGTTTTAAATATAAAAATGAAGCTTCGCTTCTGAAGTACAAAAGAGTGCTGCCAAGAATAAGTAATTCAAAAGAATACTGCTTTTTAGTCACCTGAAAATTTGAAATAGGACACTAATAATTGTTCTTTTATTTTCCTTGAGGCAATCTGTTTCCAGTGATCCATAATTAAAGCCGATAGAGGCATGATTAAATATGCAAAAGGAGCTGACTCTTGCCTTTACTTGAAGTACTATTACCTCTGGATTTTAATGATTAGAAGATCAGGAAGCGAACTGAGAAACATTCACTCCCAGATCTCAACAAAGAGGATTTAACTTAACACTGAATATAAGAATTTCTTTTTTTATCTTTATGATGAATCATCCTGGACACTATGCTTTCCAGAGCTGAATGTAGTTATTGAGTTTTGAGATATTTGAGTTATATTTATTCCCATTAGAAATAAAGTGTAAAGTAATAAAAAATGACCATTCCTGAACAAAGGTATTTTTTTCTTTTTCTTTTTTTCCTCTTGTTGCTTTTAACCCTTGTATATTAAACCAAAGAATCATTCAGGAAGAAATCGTGGCTAGTTAACACAGTTAAATAAACCAGCCATGTTGGTTTTATCCCACACTTTAAATTATACTTCCTTTGAAATTTGTATTATGGTAACAAAGCATAAGACAATATATTATATCAGAATTCATATGTTAATTTCCACTTTTCACCATAGGTCCAACTAGTCCTGAATTCCCTTTTAAAAACAAACAAACTATATGATTAATGTGATAATAAAGGCAATTATTTATGAAAGAAATCTTGTCTATCAGGCCTATTCTAGACACAGGACCAGGAAATGACATCAATGTCTTAGCACCATGAGAGTTTATATAGTTCTTAGCTGTACAACTCTGTCATTAAAATATTCCACACTGACCTTAACAAACTTTTTTTCACATTTTTAATATTTTATCACTAAAAACATATCTATGAATGAGTCACAGAAAGGGCATATGACATGTATTAGGTTCCAACATAGTTATCCTTTTTTCTACTATTCTTTCTACTTCATTATTTTCCTACAATAAGGAATATGGAGAGAAGTAGAGAAAAGGTAGAAGGAATTACAAGTTCATTGACAAGAAGAGAGGAATAATTAAGCCACATGAAGAGAGAAAACAGATTATTTTGTCTAAGCAGACAGTTCTTTATGAAGAGTGGCACAATGAAAAAGCAGTTTATATGTACTTAGCTTCTAAAGCCTGAATAGGAGAAAAAATAAAAGGTTATAAATGCCTGTAAACTGGATTCCTATAAAAGATTGTCTTGCAGATAATAGCTAGACAACATTGTCTCCATTAAAGATGTTAGTAAGAATCTGCTTAATTTTGGTCAAATGCAGCTGAACATGTTGTGTGCAATAGCACAAAAGATAGCCAGAAAAGGCAGAAAAACGTATATAAAAAGCATGTTTCACTCACTGCCGAACTCGCAAATAGGTAATTTGCTATAGCAGTTAGCAGCAAATGGTGGAGAATTGAGGAACTCAGTTTCTATATTTATAGTGGAAAAGAGAAATATTCCATGAGCTATAAAAATTGTGTTCTTTATGTTTCAGTCAAGAAACAAACAAATGTGAGATTGTTAATAATAGAGATTGTTCTTCCTATCTAAGGATAGAGTAAAAAAAATGCTGAAGCATCCCATCTCTGCTCTCAGGTTTATCATGGAAAATGAACATATTTGCTGTCATGCTACTTAACATGCTAATCAATTACTTGAGAAAAGACCTAGATGGTTTGTATGTTTATTTAATTTGAAGATAAAAAAAAAAGTTGGAAAGGGATAGTTATGATATTGGAAGGCAGAATGAAGATTTTTTTTAAATATGGGTAGGCTAAAATATTGAACTAAAACTAGTTAAGAGAAAATTCAAAAGGGATAAAAAATAACCCTTGGATAAAAAAAATCAATTTCACTAATGCAAGATGGAAGTAGACATGATTAGATAGCAATTCATGTGAAAATGACATGGGCTTTCATCTTTGTTTTATTGGACTATAGGTTTAGCATGAGTCAATAATGCAATATGGCAGGCAAGAAAGATTCTATGATCTTGTGCTATGTTATAAAAAGCATGGGAATAGAGATTGAACCAGTAATTTCATTGATAATCAGAAATTACAGATAAGGAAGCTCCCCGTCACCAACTCAATCACTTCCTTTTCTAAAATTTATAGTCTTAGAGAGTTACCTAGAACACAAAGAGGTTATCAGATTTGCCCAAGTTCATACAGTCTAGATATGACTGGCAGGACTCCAAATCCAGATCTCTGTATTTCATCTAGAAACAGGAAGAAGCTAGATATGCTTTATTCTGCTTTGCTAGAACCATATTTGAAGTGCTGAGGTTAATTCTACCTGCCACATTTTTGGAGGTATATTCATAAGTTGCAGAGTACCCAGAAAAAGTGAACCGGATGGTAAAGAGCCTGGAGGTCATGCCATCTGAGGACTGGTTGAAGAGTAAGGGGTAGTTGGCCTGGAGATGAGAAGAGAGAGGTCATGTTGATTGTCATTAAGTAATTAAAGGAACCTCACATTGACAAGATAGTCAAAGGTTTCTGCTGGGCCCCAAAAGGTAGAATTAGGAAAATGTATGAATGTTCCAAAGAAGCAAAACTGTTTCCAACACAAGGAATTACTTATTAAAAATTGAGTTGCCTAAAAGTGTAATGGGTTACCCCTTGCTCCAGGGGAAATTGTTGGTTTGAAGTCTTTATGCCAAAACAGGATAACCAAGTATCTGTAGTAGACTGAATCTAGATGAGTGTTGAGATATTTTCCAAATATGAAATTTTGTGATTCTATTTCTTGAAAGAGTATAAAAAATGTTTAAATAAGAAAGTAAATGGAAGTAGGAATAGCAAGATGGAGACATAAATTTAAAACCATGTCAGGACAATGATGGGTAGAGGAATGTGAAAGAAGCAAAATAATAAGAAGGATAACTGAACTCTAGGCGCTACAGTGTAGCTTTAAAGATCTACCAATGAAAAAAAATCAATCTCTTATACCCCATGCAATGATTATGAAAGTAAAAGCACTTTTAATATCTTAAAGACTGAGATCTTCTAGTCCCGGTCATAAGGAGAACATTCAGTATTTGGGAAAGCCAAGTGGCAAGACAATAGTCAAGATGAAGTGGATGACCTTGGAATCAAGCTCTAAGAATTCCATTGCACCTGTTACAGCTGCCTTCATGGCCACTGGAACAAACTTTATTCATCTGCCATTCTGCTGGAGAAATTTCATAGGCTTGGACTACACATCTCCCTAATTCACCAATAGGTATGAGACTTATCAGTTACCCTCAACCTGACTTAGCTTGCCTGGCATGATGGTTAACCAGTATATGACCACTGTGCCTGCTCTAGTTTCTTTGAGCAACAGGTGAAAGCTGTATAAAAGTTGGACACCAAAAGTTGAGGTGTAGTCCTAAAAAGGGCTCAGCAGCCCTCACATCAGAGATAATGGTCTTCTCTGAACACCCCACACACCCCAATAGGGAGAGTAGAGTATATCAATGGTATATCAATGACATGAACTTCTATATGTATATCTGTGAACCAGGAGGAAAAAGCAAGAGGGGATAAATGAAGAAAGAGATGCACATTGGTGAGATTGAACTATAGACTATTGGGGCAGATTATTTAGAGTATTTTAGCAGATGCCAGACATTAACCAGATCTTGGCCTTTCATATGTCTTACGCTTTTGCTTATGTGATGTATATACTCACTATACTTTAAGTAAATTAATTTATTGAGTAAAAGATATTCAGGTGTTTCAAACTGCCATGGGATTGTGAAGCAATTAGAATTTTTAAAAACCTACTGTTTCCAAGGTTGCAATAATTTGTATAAATTTACTAGTTTGTAACTTCTTTTTTGAATCCTATTCTGGAGGCAAAGATTTGAATAAAATTAATAAAACGATCATATCTATGTCTCATGGTGTGAACCATAATGTGAGATTTTAGTTAAGTTCAATTTAACAGACATTCACTAATGGCCTTCTATTAGAAAACTACCTTGCAAAATCTGAAAGTAATAAGGTTTATGAGATTTAAGAGGTCTAACTAAGGAAGAAAAGCTATTTGTATGGGACTGGTAAGATATTCAAGGACCAGCCTACCTAAGTTCAAAGAGATTCACTATCATTAGAAATTTGACTGTCACATGAGTCATATAACTTTCAGTTGGAAGTTTTAGTTTTCTCTTCAATCCTCCTAATTTCTCAAACCTCTCCAAAAAACGAGTCAAGTACACTAGACAACAAAGCAAGTTCATTGTATCTCCATAGTTTAAGATATGTAGTTTAAAAAATAGCAAAAATTAAAATATGCTAATGAAAGATGTTTTTTTTTTTCATTCAGCATCCTCTTTCAGACCAACCATTTAGTTCTGTCAGGACAGCACAAGCCAAGCTATAAACTTTCAAGATAACTCAAATCTACCCCTACCTTCTTCTCAGTGCCTTAGAAAGACAAAAGGCAGAAGCTTACTCCTTCTGATCCAATAGTATTACATCATTATGTGTTACCACAGAACTCAAAGAATTTTTAAAAATTTATTTCTTGTTTGTTACATTAAAGTTCCCAAGTATCTTGCTATCTCTCTCCCTGCTTCTTTCCCTGTGCTAAGGAAGGCATCATTTAGCAAAGAAAAAAGTAAGACTATATAAAATTATGTCTTGCTTGTTTCTATTGATCAGTTCTTCCTCTGGAGGTGAGAATTCATAATTTATTTTTAAACAATATTTCTACTGCTATATGTAATATTCTCTTATTTCTGCTCATTTCACTCTATATAATTTCATATGTCTATTAATATGCTCTTCATTTCTTATGGTGCAAAAATATTTCATCACAGTCATAAGGCACAACTTGTTTAGCCATTCTCCAATTGATGGGTATCTCCTCCATTTTCAGTTCTTTGCTACCAAAATAAGAGCTTCTACATAAATATTTTAAAACATAGTTTATTTTCCTTTCTTCCCAATCACCTTAGTAAACAACCTAACAGTGGTATTACTGGGTGTAACAGCATAAACAGTTTTATTACTCATTGGGCATAATTCCAGCCTGTCTTCCAAAATGGTTAAATTAGTTCATAGTGAACTGATTGTGTATTAGTATGCCTATTTTCTATATGTCCTTCAACATTTGTCATTTTGCCTTTTTTTTCATTTTTGTTGAACTGATAGGGCTGAAATGATACTCCTCAAAGTTGTTTTGATTTCCATTTTCTATTCAATAATAATCTAAAGCATTTTTTTTTAAATTTGGCTCTATTGAGTTTTGATTTCTTTATCCAAGAACTTTGTGTTCATAACTTTTAATCATTTATCAAATGGGGAATGACACATGATCTTATGAATTTAACATAATTCTCTATATATTTTAGCAAGAAATTATCCAGAAAAAATATTCCCAACTTACTACTTTTCTTCTAATCTTGGCTGCATTCCTTTTATTAAAACAGGAACTTTTAATTTAATGTAATTAAAATTACCCATTTTCTATCTTGTAATGTTGTCTATTTCTTATTTATTCATTAATATGATAGGTTATATGTTCTCTGATCTTCTCAGTTGCTTCCAATATCCCCATTCAGTTAAAGAACTGGGGAAGAAAGGAAAGAGGAACAGAATATATGTGTGGTTGCATGGCTCTCCATTAAACCTGAAGGAACCAGCCCATAATTCATTTGGGGCTAGTACTTTTTCCTCAGAAATATTTTGAGACAGAAAAAGAGACCAGTAAAACTCGAATGGCTCACCTTCAGAAGAGAAAGTTTTGATGTCCAGGCCACAGGAAAACTGCAATCAAAGGGGAGGACTCAGAAGGTGAGTGATACAGGAATATTGGGGGGGGGAAGAGTGAAGTTACTGGAAATCTCAATAGAAATATAACTCAAATAAAGACCTTGAGGATAAGTAGATAAATCAGCAGGGTAGAATATTAGTAGCTGAAGGAAATATGGATTCTAGAGTAGCTTAATGATTCTAGACATCTATATACAAGTATTGTAAGATTAAGAAAAATGAATCCTCTGATGAGTCAGAGGATCCTGTGGGCTCTAAAGAGAACATGGAACCAAAGCAGTTTGTTCCTTAGCGACTTCAAAGGAAATTACAAACTGTTAATGAATTGAGGGGCTACACCGTAGGAATAATTGACATAAAAAAGCTCGAATCTACTGCCATATGCCTGCCAGAAAAAAATGGAAGAGAAAACAACAAATTGATAAAATCAATATACTGATGTTGTGGGCAATATGGAAGAAAAGAAGAAAGATGTGACAATCTAAAAATTATCACCATACAAGCAAAATACTCAAAGACAGATTATCTTGAAGACAAAATAACTTGAGCATTATTGGTCTCCCAGAAGAACACAAGTCAAAAAAGTCTGAATATAATAATGCAAGAAATACAACAAGAAAACTGCCTGAAACTTTTGAACATAGAAAACAAAGAGCCAGTTGGAAGAATGCACAGATTGCCTGCAGGATAAACAACAAGTATGAAGCAAACTCCAGGACACATAGCAGTTAAATTTAAGAATTTTAACAACCAATAACAAATTCTATAAGTAATAAGGAGAAATTCCTTCAAATATAAATGAAAGGAAATACAAATAACAAAGATTTTTCTGAAACTACTAGAAACTGCAGAAGGGAATGGAATCCTTTGTTCCAAAGAGTTTGTTGATATTCAGTCATTTCAATCATATCTGACACTGTGACCCCAGTTGGGGAATTTTTGGCAAAGATGCTGAAGTTGTTTGCTATTTCCTTATCCAGCTCATTTTTCAGATAAGGAAACTGAGGCAAACAGTTTAGTAGTCAGTGGCCAATGCCAGATTTTAACTGAGGAAGATGTATCTTCCTCACTCAAACTTTAACACTTATCCACTATACTTTCTAACTGTATGAAAAAGTAAAGAAATCAAGTTCCAACCCAAAGTAACATACTTTGAAACACTTAGCCTACTTGTTAATGAAAAGAGATGGATATTAAAATTTTGCAAAGCTATTCAAAGCCTTCCTGGACAGAAAGCCCAGTCTAAACAAATTAGTTACTTTTCAAGTACCCACAGACAATGGAAATATAGGAAATCTAGACAAATACATACAATAACCAAGGTAACTGAGAGTGATATATATATATATATATATATATATATATATATTTATGGAGAGAGAGAGAGAGAGAGAGAGAGAGAGAGAGAGAGAATTAAGAGATTTGATTATAAAAACACACACAGAGGCAATGGTCAAAGCAGGAGTCAAATCAAAGTGATAGAGGAGAAAAGGGCCAGAGACATTGTGACTAACACCCTACCCACAAGTGAATCACTGGTTCTTCTGAGGCTAAATTACAGAATGTGAAAGCCCATAAAAATAAAGGGAAAGAAGATAGATTCAGGAGTCAGTTGAAGCAGAGAAAACAATTGGAAACTGCCCATAAATTCATTGCTAGATCCTCTTAAGTAAAAGAGGGTTGACTGATAAAATCATAGAATAATGTTAACTTCATAGATTATAATGACCAAATATAATATCATTGTAGTTTTAGAACTAGAAAGGTCCTTATCAGTTACTTAGTCCAAAGGCTTTATTTTCTAGATGAGGAAATAAGTCAGAGTTCTAATTCCTATATGGTCACATAGCTAATGAATTGAAGGAGTTGAGATTAAAGCCTACTTTTCCTAATTCCTAATAATAAATTTGCTCCTTATATTGTTTAATTATTGAATCAGAGAAAGCATTAAATCCCTTGCTAAATAATGATTATTTTGCAACAAGATTTCAATAAGCATCTTTAAGGGTGAAAGAAATGAAACCTAAGTAAAGATTTTAACTGGAAAGTATCTTAGGAGGCATTTAGCTCAACATTTTCATTATATAGATGAAGAAATTGAGATCCAGAAGCTAGTAAGTGGCTTTGATATGTCCATTCAAGTAGTATGTCAGAAGTAGGATTAGAATCCAAGTTTCCTTGACATCAAAGCAGGGAAATTTCCCATAAAGTTCAGGCTCTAAATAGTTGCTAAGAATTCTAGTTCAACATATCAATAACAAAACCAACAAAAATCATATGATTATCTCAATTAAGGCAAAAAAAGGCTTTTAACAAAAGAAATACCCATTTCTATTGAAAACACTAAAGAGCCTAGGAATAAATAGAGCATTCCTTAAAATGATAGTCTATCTAAATCCATCAGTAACCATTATCTGTAATGGGGATAAGTTGGAATCCTTCCCAATAAGATCCAGGGTGACACAAGGATACCCATCATCATCATCATCATCATTATTCAATATTGCCATAGAAATGCTAGCTATAGCAATAAGAGAAGAAACTGAAACAATTCAAATCAGCAATAAAGAAACAAAACTATTAGTTTGCAGATAATGATACTATATTTAGAGAATCCTAGAGAATGAATGAAATTTAGTTGAAATAATTAACAATGTCAGCAAAGTTGCAGGATATAAAATGAACCCAGATAAACCATCAGTATTTCTATATATTACCAACAAAGTCCAGCTGCATCATATAGAAGAAATTCCATTTAAATTAATGGTAGGTAATATAAAATATTGAGGGTCTTACATGCCAAGACAGATCCAGGAACCATATGAATCCAATTACAAAACACTTTTTATATAAATAAAATAAGACCAAAAAACTGGAAAAATATTAATTACTCATGAATAGACAGAGTGAATATAATAATAATGACTGTTTGACCTAAATTGATCTATTTATTTATTGCCATCCCAATCAAAACATTATTTTATAAAGCTTAAGAAATCTGGTTCCAATTTTCATAGAACTTTAAGTTATCTTGATAGCATTTCATTTAAAATAAGAGACAAAACATCAGCTAAAACTGATATAGTAATTAGTGCTTCCTTGCCTGCTGTTTTGCAGGGCCATAGTCAGGAAATTAAAGTATGACTTCTTCTTGGAAAGAAATGCAACATATAGTCATTAGTTTATTAAGCACAATCAGTGTACTAGCCAATGTGTTAGTCTTGGGAATAAACACACATACACACACACACACACACACACACACACACAGAGTCAATCATTGACCTAAAGAAACTTACATTCTATTATAATATTGCATCATATTTTTTGTCTATTTGTGTTCCTCCAAACATTTCCTGCATTTCAGGACAAATGCAAATAACTATTCTCATCTCATTTTGCAAACTATCTTAGCTGAGATCAAATAGCCTTTGAAAGTATATGGCTTTTCTTTTGCAATGTACATACATCTGATACATTTTCATTAAGTTTTTGCCTATCTATTTGAATGAAAAAGTAGCTATGCTGAGTATTTTTAAAAAACCTTTAAAATGCTGTGTAGTTATTCCAAGTAAGAGCTAGACAATGGAGTTCGATGACTTGTTTGACTTCACACAGCTAGGAAATATCTTAGATCAAATGTGAAACAAGGACTTCCCCATTTCTAAGCCTCTCAATCCACAGTTACTTAGTTGCCCCCTATGGCAAATATTAATTATTCTAAAAGAATACAAGTTTTAAAATCTTTCAGAATATGATTTAAGAACAAATAATGTGGTTCATAAAATAAGGAATTTTATGTTTTTATTGAATTCTCTCATTATTCTATTGCTTAATTATAACCAAACAATCAATGCTACTGGCCTCAGCTATGCCCATTTGGTGAGACCCTATAAAAGTTGTGAGCAATGGATAATAAAAGGGAAAGGTTAAAATCTTAGAAAGAGTGGTACCAAAGAAACAAGTCAGTGGTGTATCTATTTTTAGTCCATATTTCACCAAAGTAGGTGAGTTCTTCTCTCATTACTAATAGAGACTAGTGACATTTGTTTCCCTTTCTCTGTGAATCTTGGAATGCACTGAAGGAGAATTGAGTTATAAACTCATCTTGGGGTTAGAAAGCCAATATGATGAGATGGATGTATTGAAGATTGTGTAAACATGATAAAAACTTTACTACAACAAACAGTTTGAAAAACCTTTTCCCCCAAAAGCATTTTTCTTCTATTCATAGAATCTAGATAGTAGGTTAACTGCCTCAAAATTTCAATGGCTTAAGAAGCAAAATGAACTTCAGATGGAGATTTAAAAGCCTCCAGTGAAAAGGACAGGGAAAGAAAGCCATCAATGTATGGTTCAGTTTCAAACAAAAAGGGGATATTATTTTATTTTTTCTAATCTGATTCAAAATTATTCTCTCATCTTTAAAAATTCAATATGGATTTTAAGGCTTCTTCTGACTCATTTTTTCATCTGTTTTCCCCAAATGCATCAAATTTTACTTACTTTCTTACTCTTTATGTTTTGTCAATTTTCTTTTTGCAGCATCTGTTCTTCAACAATAACCAAATTTGGAATTCTCCAAGAGATCAATTAGCTTCCCCTTCTAGAGGTCTAGAAGCTGAATTAACAAATATATTTTGTAACACACCTCCATAGTAAAAAATGTGACCATTGGAAGCAATCTTACCATAAAAAATCTACTTTATGATGTTATAATTTTTGTAAAATTTCAGTTATACAGATATACATTTAGCTCTACATAGAGTATTTCCCAGGGTTCTTGTGAAAACAAAAAAGAGAAAATACAGATATCCCTTTTACATTATATCTTTTCCCATCATAGTTTTGACATATCATGGGTTGCTATAAAAATTAAATGAGAATTTGGAGGGAGTTTTGCAGAAGCTGCAAATGACTTGTGAAGGCCAGCAAATGATACAGAAAATATTTAAAAATACAGAAATCCATAAAATAAATACATAGCATTTTATATACAAAATTTCTTATTTTGAAGTTAAAATAAGCAAAAAAATTAAAGTTTGAGAAAAGAATGTGACAGCCAGCAGAAGACACACAAAGATTAGAAATATAAATACATTTAGAAATGTAGTATTTCATAAGGGCATAAAATGGATTACTAATATATACTACTACCATATATTATATAATTTTTTACCAAGATAAATGGACAGATGCACAATTCTTTCTTTAAACTTCTAGCAAAAGAACTAGAGTCCCCACATAAGTACCAGTCAGAATTTCAAAGGTTATTTTAATGCCTTTTGTAATACTTGCAGTATTATCAGTATTATCTTCTTTAAATTTGTTTCTAAATTTTCATCTTTATTTCATATTTTAAAGTTTCTTTTCATATAATAATTTACTTAAAATTGACATTCATATAAGGTGTGACCAAAAACTTAAATCAAATTTTACAATAAAGAACTTTTAAAACTCCATAAAAGAGACTTCCAGGTAAACATGACTTCAATCTAGATGTGAATCACTTCCTCTCCCCTGGCACTGAATGAAATAGACTACCTCAAAAGAGGATAAAAATCATCCTTGGAAGAATGGAGGGACTCTCCAGAAAGCCACAGCAACGTAGGTATGTGGGGTTTGAGCATTTCCACACCATACGAAGGAGAAAAAGCATGCACAAAAACGTGAACTGAGCTGCCCTCCCCCACATCACCCACAGAACCAGAGTAGGAGCCAGCGCGCTCACCGGAGACAGTGAGTGAGTGAGAAGAGTCTCTGTCAGGGGAGGGGGGGCACACCAGGGTCCTTGGGATCTAATGAGGACTGCCAGGGAATTGCCCCTCAGGGTGGTTTCACTGGAGAACCCTGAGCACTAGAGAACATGCAGACTGTGGGGGGGGGGGGCCCTTGCAAACTGCAAACACTATGGAGACCCTAGAAACTATAGAAACTGCCAGAGGCCAAAGCTCCACTCCTTGCTGTAGCTGGGGGGGTGGGGAATGCCAGGGTCCTTGGAAACTGACAGGGGCTACCAGGGAACTATCCCTCAGATTGGTATTACAGGAGACTCCTGCGCACAGGAGAGAAGAGACCGCAGAGCACAGGGGCTGGATGGCGCACTAACAAACCGCGGAGTTGGGGAAGAACCAGCCTGAGACAGAAAACATCACCACTTAAATCCACAGAAAACACGCCCATAACACCCAGACCTCTGAGCAAAAAGGAAAGGGAAAACCACCAAAGGGATGGCCAATAGTGCCCAAGATCAACCCTCTTAAGAAGAAAAGGAAAAAGTGACTATTGACAACTTTTATGGAGGGAAAACCCAGGCTACAGAAGAAAAAGAGGATGAAATTCAAACAAAATCAAAACATGCCCCCCAAAATGGAAATTATCCACAAGCTCTGGAAGATCTCAAAATGGACCTCATACAAAAGATGGAAACCTTCTGGCAAAAAAAATGGGAAAAATTTCAGAAAGAGATCAATAGCCTGACAGACAAGAATTCAGAACTGGACAGAGAGCTGGAAACCTCAAACAGAAGGGCAGACCAAACTGAAAAGCAAAATCAGTCCTTAAAGTTCAGAATTAAGCAAAACAGAAAGAATTAATAAAGCAAAGTCAAAAAATTAATGAATTAGAAGAAAATATAAAATATCTCACTGACAAGGTGACAGACCAAGAAAACAGAGGAAGGAGAGAAAACTAGAGAATCATTGGTCTATCTGAAAAAACAGATATAAACAAAAATCTCGATGCCAAATCATCAAAGAAAATTGCCCTGATGTTCTCAAGCAAGGGGGCAAAATAGAAATAGAAAGGGTTCATAGAGCACCTTCTATACTAAATCCCCAAAAGACAACCCCCAGGAATGTAATCACCAAATTCAAGTGCTTCCAAGCTAAGGAGAAAATCTTACAAGAAGCTAAGAAGAAAAACATCAGATACAGAGAATCCCCCATAGGGATCACACAAGACCTAGCAGCAAACACACTAAGAGGCTGCAAAGACTGGAACATGATATTCAGAGAGGCAAGAGAACTGGGTCTTCAACCAAGAATAAGCTACCCACATCTAAACTGACTATATATATCAAGGAGAAAGTATGGGCATTCAACAAAATAGAAGATTTCCAGGTATTTGCAAAGAAAAGACCAGAACTCAGTGGAAAGTTTGACATCCAAACACAAAGAGCAAGAGAAACATGAAAAGGTAAATATAAAAGAAAGGGAAAAGGAGAAAAGTGTTTTTTTTTTCATTTATTCAAACTCTTTTCTAAAAGGGCTACAATTAGATCGAACTTATATATTAACATATGGGGTAAATATCATATGTAACTTTCAAAAATGGTATGCATTAATACAATAATCAGAAGAATCATTCATCATAGGGAAAGATCGGGAATAAACATGATTTGGAGGGAAAAAAGAAAGAAAAAGGGAGGGTGGATAAATGATGGTGCTAAGATATACTTGAAGAAATAGAAATAAAATCAATTAAATAATCTTTATCACACAAAGATAAAAATGGGAAGGGGAGGGGAAGATTTCTCTTATAAGGAGAGGAAAGAGTGCTACTTGTTATTACTTAAACCTTACTCTCAGCGAAATCAACTCTGGGAGGGAAAAACATCTAGATCCATTGTGATCGTGAATTCTATCTTATCCAACAGTGTAAGGGAGAAGGGAAAACTAAGGGGGTTGGGGGGAGGGAGTACAAAAAGGGAGGGAAGGAGAGGGGGGAGGGGAAGGGAACTAAAAGGGAGGGGCTAGAAAGGGAAGTATAACAAGGGAGGGGACTAGAGGGACTGATTTAAAGTAAACCACTGGTTTAAAAGGTTATAGCAAAAGAAGAAAGGTCAGAATTAGGAGAGGATATCAAGATTCTGGGGAATTTACAAATGACAATCATAACACTGAACGTGAATGGGAGGAACCCACCCATAAAATGTAGACCAGAGTGGATTAGAAGCCAAAATCCCACCATATGTTGTCTTTAAGAAACACACATGAGGCGGGTAGATATGCACAAGGTCAGAATCAAAGGTTGGAGTAAGACCTATTAGGCCTCAACTGATAGAAAGAAGGCAGGAGTAGTGATAGTGGTAGTCTCTCGGTGATCAAGAATGACTATTGTCTTTGTGCATTATCATCTACTGATGTACCCTCATGTGGCTTTGGAGTCCAAAGACTGAGGCGCACAGTTTGTGGCACATGGGGCCTGGGAAGCCAGTTGTTACAGGAGGTGCGGTTGTGGCCTGGTGTCAGCGCAGCGGCAACACATCGACGTCGCTCATCTTCAAAGGTGGTGGCGGCATGGTTAATGTGGGTTCGCCAGCTGCTTCTGTCAGAGGCAGCGAGTTCTAGGTGCTTTGGTGTGATGCCAGCCCACTTCAAGTTGGACTTTAGCTGATCCTTGTATCTTTTCTTTGGTCGGTCTTGTATCCTGAGTCCAGCTGACAGTTCACCATAGAATGTCTGTCTTGGTATTCGCTGTGGGTCCATGCGGATGGGTCACAGCTGGGTTTTGATGACCATGACTTCGATGCTGGTGGAGTTGGCTCTGTCGAGGACTTCCTGGTTGGTGATTAGGTCCTGCCATCGGATCCTCATGATTGACCGGAGGGAGCATTGGTGGAATTGCTCCAGCTGTTTCATGTGCTTCCGGGACAGTGTCCATGTCTCACAACCGTACAGGAGTGAGCTGGGGACCACTGCGTTATACACTTTGAGCTTCGTGGCAGTGCTTACACCACTGTGTTGGAGGACTTTGGAGTACAGCCGCCCGAGTGCCTGGCTGGCCTTTTGGATCCTGGCATTAATCTCGTGGTATAGGGACCCGTCATTGGCGATGGTGCTGCCCAGGTACTTGAAAGTGTTGACATGTATGCACAAAATGGTATAGCACCCAAATTTCTAATTGAGAAACTAGGAAAATTGAAAGAGGAAATATACAATGAAACCATATTAGTGGGAGATCTGAACCAACCACTATCAAATTTAGACAAATCAAATAAAAAAATAAATAAAATAGAGGTAAAAGAGGTGAATGAAATCCTAGAAAAATTAGAGTTAATAGACATATGGAGAAAAATAAATAGGGACAAAAATGAATATACCTTCTTTTCAGCAGCACATGGCACATTCACAAAGATTGACCATACACTAAGTCACAGAAACATGGCATACAAATGCAGAAAAGTAGAAATAATTAATGCAACCTTTTCAGATCATAAGGCAATGAAAATAATGATCAGTAAGGGTACATGCAGAGCAAAATAAAAAATCAATTGGAAATTAAATATTATGATGCTCCAAAATCGGTTAGTTAGAGAACAAATCATAGAAACAATAATTTCGCTGAAGAAAATGACATGGCGAGACATCCATTCCAACCTTATGGGATGCAACCAAAGCAGTACTCAGAGGAAACCTCATATCCTTGAGGGCATATATTAAGAAATTAGGGAGGGCAGAGATCAATGAATTGGACATGCAAATAATAATAAAAAAAAAAAAAACTTGACAGCGAACAACCTAAAAACCCCCAGAAGAAAACCAAATTAGAAATCCTAAAA
The DNA here is from genome assembly GCF_027887165.1 of Monodelphis domestica. NCBI lineage: Eukaryota > Metazoa > Chordata > Mammalia > Didelphimorphia > Didelphidae > Monodelphis > Monodelphis domestica. The sequence goes on from NC_077234.1 coordinate 107,882,313, forward strand.
ATTAAGGAAGAAATTAATAAAATTGGAAGTGATAGAACTATGAAACTAATAAATAAGACAAGAAGCTGGTACTTTGAAAAATCAAACAAAATAGACAAAGTACTGTTCAATCTAATTTTTAAAAGGAGAGAAGAAAAGCAAATTATCAGCATCATAAATGAAAAGGGGGATCTTACCTCCAATGAAGAGGAAATTAAGGCAATCATTAAAAACTACTTTGCCCAACTATATGGCAATAAATATGCCAATCTAGGTGATATGGATGAATACTTACAAAAATACAAATTGCCTAGACTAACAGTAGAGGAAATAGAATTCTTAAATAATCCCATATCAGAAAAAGAAATCCAACAGGTCATCAAAGAACTCCCTAAGAAAAAATCCCCAGGGCCTGATGGTTTCACAAGTGAATTCTATCAAACATTCAAAGAACAGCTAATCCCAATACTATACAAACTATTTGACATAATAAGCAAAGAGGGAGTTCGACCAAATTCTTTTTATGACACAAACATGGTACTAATTTCAAAGCTAGGCAGGTCAAAAACAGAGAAAGATAACTATAGACCAATCTCCCTAATGAATATAGATGCAAAAATCTTAAACAGGATACTAGCAAAAAGACTTTAGCAAGTGATCAGGAGTGTCATTCACTATGATCAAGTAGGACTTATACCAGGAATGCAGGACTGGTTCAATATTAGGAAAACTATCCACATAATTGACCATATCAACAAGCAAACCAACAAAAATCACATGATTACCTCAATAGACGCAGAAAATTTCTTTTAGAAAATACAACACCCATTCCTATTAAAAATACTAGAAAGCATAGGAATAGAAGGGTCGTTCTTAAAAATAATAAACAGTATATATCTAAAATCATCAACTAATATCATCTGCAATGGGGATAAACTAGATGCATTCCCATTAAGATCAGGAGTGAAACAAGGATGCCCAATATCACCTCTATTATTTGACATTGTACTAGAAACACTAGCAGTAGCAATTAGGGAAGAAAAAGAAATTGAAGGCATTAAAATAGGCAAGGAGGAGACCAAGTTATCATTCTTTGTGGATGACATGATGATCTACTTAAAGAATCCTAGAGATTCAACCAAAAAGGTAATCGAAATAATTAAAAACTTTAGCAAAGTTGCAGGATACAAAATAAACCCGCATAAGTTATCAGCATTTCTATATATTTCCAACACATCTCAGCAGCAAGAATTAGAAAGAGAAATCCCATTCAAAATCACCTTAGACAAAATAAAATACTTAGGAATCTATCTCCCGAGACAAAGACAGGAACTATATGAACCCAAATACAAAACATTCTCCACACAACTAAAACTAGACTTGAGCAATTGGGAAAACATTAACTGCTCATGGGTAGGACGAGCCAATAAAATGAAAATGACCATCATACCCAAACTTTTCTATCTATTTAGTGGTATATCCATTGAACTTCCAAAAAAAAAATTTACTGAATTAGAAAAAGCTATAACAAAGTTCATTTGGAAGAACAAAGGATCAAGGATATCCAAGGAAATAATAAAAAAAAAATACAAAGAAAGGTGGCTTTGCAGTCCCAGATCTCAAACTATATTATAAAGCACTGGTCATCAAAACAATTTGGTACTGACTAAGAGACAGAAAAGAGGATCAGTGGAATAGACTTCAGGTAACTGACCTCAGCAAGACAATCCATGACAAACCCAAAGATCCCAGCTTTTGGGACAAAAATCCACTATTTGACAAAAATTGCTGGGAAAACTGGAAGACAGTGTGGGAGAGATTAGGTTTGGATCAACACCTCACACCCAACACCAAGATAAACTCAGAATGGGTGAATGACTTGAACATAGAGAAGGAAACTATAAGTAAACTAGACCTGTGGGAAAGGCAAGACTTTAAAACCAAGCAAGACATAGAAAGAGTCACAAAATGTAAAATAAACAATTTTGATTACATCAAATTAAAAAGGTTTTGTACAAACAAAACCAATGTAACCAAAATTAGAAAGGCTGCAACAAATTGGGAAACAATCTTCATAACAAAAACCTCTGTCAAAGGTCTAATTATTCAAATTTATAAAGAGCTAAATCAATTTTACAAAAAATCAAGCCATTCTCCAATTGATAAAATGGGCAAGGGACATGAACAGGCAGTTTTCAGATAAAGAAATCAAAACTATTAATAAGCACATGAAAATGTGCTCTAAATGTCTGATAATCAGAGAGACGCAAATCAAAACAACTCTGAGGTATCACCTCACACCCAGCAGATTGGATAACATGACAGCAAAGGAAAGTAATGAATGTTGGAGGGGATGTGGCAAAGTTGGGACATTAATTCATTGCTGGTGGAGTTGTGAATTGATCCAACCATTGGCAATTTGGAACTATGCGCAAAGGGCACTAAAAGACTGCCTGCCCTTTAATCCAGCTATAGCACTGCTGGGTTTGTACCCAAAAGAGATAATAAGGAAAAAGACTTGTACAAAAATATTCATAGCTGTGCTCTTTGTGGTGGCCAAAAATTGGAAAACGAGGGGATGCCCATTAATTGGGGAATGGCTGAACAAATTGTGGTATATGTTGGTGATGGAATATTATTGTGCTAAAAGGAATAATAAAGTGGAGGAATTCCATGGAGACTGGAGCAACCTCTAGGAAGTGATGCAGAGTGAGAGGAGCAGAGCCAGGAGAACATTGTACACAGAGACTGATATGATACACTGTGGTATAATCGAACATAATGGACTTCTCCATTAGTGTCAATGCAATGTCCCTGAACAATCTGCTGAGATCAAGAAGAAAATAAAAATACTACCCTCAAGCAGAGGAGAAACCGGGGGGGGGGGGGGCGGGGGGAGTAAAAACACATGAGGAAAGGCAACAGGTTGACTACAGGGATGGAACAGATATGATTGAGGAGAGACTCTAAATGAACACCTTAATGAAAATACCAACAACATGGAAAAGAGTTCACACTGAGGACACATGTGATACCCAGAGGAATCACACAGTGCCATTGGGAGGGTTGGTGGGAGGGGGGGTGGAGAAAAAGAAAATGATCTTTGTTTCTAATGAATAATGTTTGAACATGACCAAATAAAATAATGTAAAAAAAAAAAACTCCATAAAAGAAAAAGAAAAAAAATCAGACTTCCTTTCTCATGTGAAAGGAGAGATTAAAAACTTTCCCATGATGGCCTCACCTACAAATTCCATGATATGGAAGGAATACCTTGCCAGTGAAGTTTTTAGCAAAACACAAAGTGCTATACAAATGCTATTTTCTTCTTATTATTATTATCATATTAAAATAGTAAATAGATCTGTGAAGTCAGCAATTCAGTAGTACCCTCCAATGTCTTGGCCTAAAACCTGTCTGAGAATTCAATGTTAAGTAATTTGAGGGATGTGACAAGGAAATCACTTTAAAAGACTGATATATATTAATTTAAGGTCGCCAAGTAATTCAGCTATGTAATTCCTAAATGAAAACTCAAGTCAGCAGTCAACCTTTTATGGAGTTTTTAATTACAAACAGAAGGAAGAAAGGTAAGAGAGAGAGAGAGAGAGAGAGAGAGAGAGAGAGAGAGAGAGAGAGAGAGAGAGAGAGAGAGAGAGAGAGAGAGAAAGGGGAGGGAAGGGAATAGGGCTTAAATACCCCCTCTGTTTAGGCTGGGCCAAAAGGCCCAAGCCCTTAGATAGCTGATGCAAAGAAAAGAGATCAGTCCCTATCACTCACGTGACCAAAATGGAGAAACAGTCTCAGGGGCCTCCACCTCCAGCCTCCTTCAGAGCAAATTTCTCAGAGCACAACCTCTCAGAGCAAAACCTCTCCAACCACCCCCTCAGTCCTCAGACCCCACTATCTTTAAGGAAACCATCTCAGTTCCCTCCCCTCAGTTCTCACATCTACCAATCACTGTCCATGTCTTCCCTGTGCCAATGGAGGCTCTAGCTTAACCCAGGACCGCCCAGAGGTCTCTGGCTTTGCACATGTCTGTTGAAGGTCATATTTTCAAATAATTAAATCTTTGATCCTTTGCTACAGCCCTTCCTAAATCCTGTTAACCTGAGTAGGGTAGAGATTGGAATAATTAAATTTTGATCTATGCTGCAGCCCTTCCTCAATCCTGTTAGGACTGAGTAGGGTGGAGATTGATTCCAAGTATCTCCATTGTATCAATTCTAAAATCAATCATGACTCAAAGAACTTCCTGTTCTATGCTTAAGCATAAGTCAAAGCCCTTTCCATTGTTCAGCAAAAGGTTTCTGTCGTAAAGTAATCTTAAGTAGGGAGGAGAAGGACCCTTCCATGCCAAGGGGGGGTTCACATTCCAATAGACTATCAGTAGGAAATTTTTCAAGTATGAAATTTCCCAATGGTGAAATTTCCAACATTCATAAGTCTAAGAAATTTTAAGGTTTACAGGGATAAAGAAGAAGAATCATTTTCTGAGTCTTGTTCCCCATACACATTTAAAGTCCTTTTGCAGGATCCAAGGGACTGTATTCTAGCATTCCTTCCAATCTCTACCTCCAAGATAGTAGGACAACAATCCTTTCACAGTGGATGAGTCTAGTCACAAAAATCATAGGGTTTTACTGCTGTCTTACACATTGAGAAGGATTTTCCCAGTCATACAGCTAGGATGTGTCAAAGGTAGAACTTGAACCCAGATGTCCTTGACTCTAAAGTCAGTTCTCAACAATTTTACTAAGCTACTTCTCAGTTGAAAAAAATAGTTTGCTAAATCTAGTTGAATTTTCTATTTTAAAGAGATATAATCAATCATTTTGGTGATTGAATATGAGAATAAGTGAAATCAACAATATGGAAGCTATAAATAAAAGACTTTCATTAAAGAAGTTTTAAATTGTTCTTCCTTATATCCTTAATGGGGTGCCTTTAGGTATTAAATATGCATGAATTTCTGTGCCTATTACATATCTTATATACAAATAATGATTTGTTATGTCAAGGAGAGACATGTTTCCTTAGTCACGCTATTACCTTATTTTTTACATTTTCTAGACACTTTACATACATAACCTATATAAAATTGCTTGCCTTTTCAGTGAGGGGGACTGGGAGAGATGGAAGGAAAAAATTTAGAACTCAAAGATTAAACAAATGTTCAACACTAGAATTTTAATGCAATTGAAAGAAAAGAAATAGTTTTAAAGTTCTATGTACAACAGCTCAAATATTCAAATGAGTGTATGATTTGGAGCTAGAGGATCAATCTTAGTTTCATCTTTACTAGGTCTATGACTTTAGACAAATTCTTTAACCTGTCAACACTTCATGTTATTCTTTTGTAAAATTAGTAGTCTAAATTAGATCAATGTTAAGGCTCCTAATAGCTCTGAAACATATGGCCTTATTATACTGTAACAGTTAAAATTTAGTTTCTCTGCTAGAAGTATTATATTTTTAGAGGTTTATTTAAGATTAAGAATTAGAGAAAATACAGAATAAGAAAAGCATGTGCCTAGGCCCAGAGAGCCCATTCACCACCACTCACATCTTGCCTACTAGGTGGGGAGCCATGTCTCTTTGGAAGTGGAAGAGGCCAGTAGGCTTTACAACCAGTTTAAATAGAAATTTTTGATCTCGCCCAGGTGAGGATCTCAATGAGATTACAAAGCATTCTGGGAAGTGGCCAAGGACTTCGGAGGATTGGAGTCCAGGGCTCAAATCTCCATTTTTACAGTACTGAGCATTCCCTAATGCAGACTCAGTCTCTTCTTTCTGCATCCCACATCCTTTTTTAATTTTGGGCCTCCCATCACAGGGAAAAATAAACTGACTTTCAGTCATTCTGACCTATCAGGAGTAAATAGCTAAAGGACTTAGAACCAGGTGTTCAGTCAGCTCAAGTGACAAGAGGAATAGAAGAGGTGAATCCCCAAAGGGATGCTATAAGGAAAGGTAAAGACTCAGAGTGGGAATATGTATCAATGATGAAAGAAATGGAATGCAGAAAACACTTCCATTACTTATCTGAAGTCTGTTTTATTGAGAAAGCATCTCTCACAAGACTGAGAGGGAAGGAGAAATAATAAAAATCTTTACTGGGTGCTATGCCAGGTCTTATCAGTCAGAATAAGTTGGAGCCTCAGAGAAAAGAATATGTTCCTTTTCTCAATTGTTAGTCAAGTACAGAGTTTTTCAGACAATAATTTTATCCTTCTACTCTTTCTTATTTGTTATATCAGGGAACCAACCTAGAAAACATGTTAAAATTCTGTGTTGTGTATCAAGCCATCCATCACAAGAATGTATTAAGCACTTCCACTGTTTGAGGCAACCCAGGGATACAAAGGTAGTACCTATCCTCAAGAAGATTACAGTTTAGTCAATGTAATTCCCATCTCATCCCTCCATGCTCATGATTCCAGGATCCCTTCTCCAATAATCTAAATCAACTTGCACTGCCTAAATATGGTTTTTTGTCTAGCTTGGATTCAGATAAGCCTGAATAATTGTTGAAAGGGAATTTCTCTCCCCATTATGTCACTTTGTTTGACTTATTCAATCAGTGACCTGGAAATCATTTACCACTGAGATGTACAGGTATAGACAAACCCTCAGAGAAAGGAAGTTGAAACCAGTAATACGGGAAACAGATCCAATAGGCAGGCATTGCCCTTCTGGGAAGTGCCAAGCAAATTAAGGAACTATGGTGATGTGGGAAAGACTATTCATTCTCTGGTGACTGGACCTGGAAACCCGCATCAGTGGTGAGCTTCAATCCATCATGGCAGCCAATAGAGTGGGAAACTAAATAACTCTCTACCTCTTTCCTACATTCCCCTCTCTTTTCTATCACTACATTGATGTAATAAAGTTATTAAAGCTACTAGCAGCCTCATACTTTAATTTTAACTATTACAATAACCTACCCAATCTCAACTACTTCTAACTATACTAAAGGAACAAGGAGGAGGGCTGCTATAGCACAAGCCTCAGACCAGTAAGAGTTCTTTGGGAGGAAAGAACATGAAGTTCATAAAATGACTAACCTATTTAGAAATTCCTTTTACTGCTTTTTCTCCCCCTTCCCAAGCCTACTTCTAGGGTCACAGCAATTTATGGAAATCTACTAAAGGATTTTCTTGTTCCTCTTTCCCCCCATTTCCCTGTCATTGACATGGGCACTGTACTTCCAGAAGCTCAGGCAAACTATTATCAGGGAAATTCCTTTGCTCCCTTACATCCTCATGACTCCTACCCTAAAACATCCAATGACCCCTATAGGACCCTGACATGACTGTCCTCCTTTGATCATCCTTTAGAATTAGGACAGACAGAAAGATGCACCTCCAGGCTACACCTCTATCCTATCAGGCTAAATCTCAGATATATGTCTGTTCCCTAAAACTAAGGAATATTTATGAGGGTCATTCCCTGTGTCTCCAGGCAGACCCCAGTCAGATGACCACCCCACCCCACCAAATGCCTGAGTGATGACCACTCTAGAGTCACGTCCACACTGTGACACAGCATTTGTTGCAAGAGTACAAAATCCCCAGAATGGATGGGTTCTAATGAGCAGCCTTCCATCTTGCTGTTCCACCTTGCTATCCTCCTGGCCATTCTCAACATTATTTTCCTAAATTAATAAATTTCTCTTTTTGTTTTTAAGCTAAGTTTTGGAGTCTTGCATTCTTGCAAAAGGTATCCTTCCTGAACCCCAGGGGTACACAGCTGAACCCCATAACATCATAACAAAATAATGATGCCATGCTGGTCATTTACACCATAAAATAAACAGGTTTGTGTAAGGGTTAGTGTAGTAAGACAGCTAGAGACCTATTCCCAAACACATCTGGGTTCTTCTTGAAATTTAAACAGTGCATTATATATCTACAACAGTTTTGTTTTCTATTACCTCTTTTGGATTCTTTAATTTTTTTTTAATCCCTTACCTTCTGTCTTAGAATTAATACTGCACATTGGTTCCAAGCAGAAGAGTAGGGCAATGGGGGTTAAGTGACTTGTCCATGGTTATACAGCTAGGAAGGATCTGAGGCCAAATTTGAACCTAGGACCTCCCATCTCTAGGCCTGGCTCTCAATCCTCTGAGATACCCAGTTGCCCCCTTTTGTGGCAACTTTAATTTTCTGATATTACAAATTAATGTTTGAAGGAGGGGGTCATTCTGGGAACACAGACACATTTTATTCAGGGTTTTTTGTTGTTATTTGATTTCTGGAACAAACAATATTAAAAATCAACCAACACTGACTTAATGAATAAATTTTGAGATCATACTTTTTTATGTGAAAGTTAGGGGCTACTGTTATCCTATAACACATGTACAAGCTGAAACAACCTTAGAGAAGGAATTCCAGATTTTACAGTAACTCCCTAATCAAAATAATTCCTGACCTTTTTAACTCAAACACTTAAAAGATTTTGTTCCTTTCACTTCTTTCTGGGTACTGGCAGAAACTAGGAAAAGAATAACTACCCTGAAAGCTCTTCACATAAAATGAACAAATTAAAAAAAAACTCAGCTTTAGTTATCCCAAACTCAATTAATAACTTCTGGGATTACTAGATAGAATGTTTTTTGCCAAGAAAAGAAAAAGAGAAAAAAGTTGCCATTAGTACACTTACTGGGAAGATTGCTGCCTGAGATCTGATGGAATGCTAATGGAATCTTTAGGCTCCATTGTTGTACTGATGATTTTCAGCTTAAAAAGCCAAGCATGCATCATTCATTCAAGGTTTTCATTATTAAGCAAATTTCAGATCATCAGTAGAGTCCTTAGTTGCATTTACTTTAGATGATTGTGACTCTGCTGTACCTGAACTGCCAAGGGCATTCCAAAGGAAGGGAGGGGTTGAGGGGAAGGAAGAAAAGAAGTTAGAGGAGTAAGGGAAGGAAAAGAGAAAAGTAGATTGGAAACAACAGGAAGAGGGAGAGAGGAAATGAAAAGAGAAAGGGAGAATGGAAAAGCAGATAAAAGAGGGAGGAAGGATGTAAGGAAAGAAAAAGGAAGGAAAAAAGAAAGTGAAAGGTAGGGAGGAAAGGTGATAGAATGGGTTGGGAGGAGAGAGAGAAAGAAAGGGAGAGATAAAGAAAATAAAAGAATGAGGAAATAGAAAGGATAAAAAGAGAGATCTATAACAAAATGAAAAGTCCTACTTGTTTTGTGTTACCAAGAGCCTCAGGAAGCCTTTCTGAGTACAAGTGTCATGATGGTGCAAGTGACCCAGCAAAATCAAGGATTTGCTTAGCTTGCACAGATTCAATTGTTGAATAAAGACTAAATACATGATGAGAGTTCTAGCTCTGGTTCAGCTAAGAGTCAAGACCTTCCCTTGGCTCACTTTTTTCTTTACAGAGACACTTCCCTGGTCATGACAAGTGCAACTAACCTGGTGTCAATAATCTACCTGATTTAAGAAGTTGAGAAACTGCCTTGTGGGAGCCTTTTTACAGGGTCAGGGGTTTGCTAGGGATTACATTACCAGTGTAAGCCATATGATAAGCATGAGAAGAAATATTTATACTCTAGGTGCCTCTATGGATGTGGCCACAGCCCATTAGCACCACTTAATTCCCTGTAATTTATAATACTATGAGATCTCTAACATAGGAAGTTATTCTCTGAGATTCTATATGCTCTCTCTTAGATAACTTCCTTTTTCTTTCTCTCCACTCTCCCTTTCTTTCCCTTTCCTGTCTCTTCCTACTTACCTTTCTCTTTTCTTTCTCTTCTTTCTCCATTCTCTCTTCTTCCTTTTTCTGTCCTCTCTTCTTCCTATGTACTGTAAATAGACCTGGCCAGAGTGTTCTGCAATTATTCCTTTATGAATTTATGATGCTTAAAAATCATCCCATAATCTTTTTTGTGTGTGTTCAGGCTGAGATAGCAGGTGTTGATAAAGCTGAAGTACTTTGCTTTCTCTTGCCACCTAAAGAGAATTTTTGAGGCCTATGCTGAAAAGTTGGATGAGAAATAGGATGATGTTTCTCTAGCTGGCTGTGGTCAAGAGTCAAGTTCATGGAAGTCCAGCTCTAAAGCAATGTTCTTTTTGGCATGCATCAATGTAGTCAGTCAGTGATGCAACAGCTACCATTTATCAGCCTGAGCCCTAAGCACATTTCTTGCCCATTACTGGAAAAGTTCAATAATTTTTGAATAACCTTAAATCACAAAAGCACTCTGTAAGGTCACAATGAGAAGGTTCAGGCCAAAGATTGAGAGCCAGTGAACAGCTGCTACCTTTGCAATGATTGCTGCCAATGGACTTAAGTGAGGAGTTGTATTTCTTCTTACACTATTCTAGTTTGGACCCAGCTATACTTCATTTGATAGAAATAGGTATCTAAGTTTTGAGTCTGGATGTTTTATGTGTTTGCACTCAGGCATACGTGCAATTCAGGATCAAAAATCATAGATTTGGAGCTAGAAAGGATTTAAAGTCTTTCTCATACAATCTTCTTATTTTACAAATGAGGAAACTGAGATCCAACAATGTTAATCTCTTCCCCAACTTCATACAAGTAGAAAGTGTTAGAGGCAAGATTTTAACTTTTGTCTTCTCTAAACAATGAAAATCACTGTTTTTATTAATGAATCTAAATATTTTCTTTCTTTTGTGAGTATTGTTGAAAGAAACAGGTGTTAAAACTATGTTTTCATTGATGTGAAATGTCATGGTGTGGAAATTCCCTTTACCAATACAGATCCATGACTCATCTTATCTTATGTTTTTGGAGAATTATCTGGGGGAAAAGGTGACTTGCTCTTGGTCACATATTATGCATATCAGAAATGAAACTAAAACTCAAATATTCTTACCTTCAAGTCCAGCTCACCACTGTCTTTCAAACATAATCATGCAGAATCCAAAATGAAATATAAATTTTTATTTCAAGTGATGCCATATATGTACGTGGTTTGTATATTGGGGAAATTGTGCCTAAGATTATTTGTGTCTAATTATATTAGAGGTCAGTTGATCTCATTTTGATTATAATCAATCCATGTGGCTGCAATCTTTGCATTACTCATGAAGGCAGCATAAGGTACGAAAAGAGCCAGTCCACATTGAGGAGAGAACAGTCTCTGACAGACTAGCTGAAGAGAGAGAGGGAGGAGAAAGAAGAAAAAACTGAGAATTCCAGAAGAGAATTAGAAGCTTGAGAAATCCAAGGGGCAACTTTACTTCCAGCTGGGAGCCTGATGATAGAGGTGGATTTCCTAGGCTGAGAAGAAGCCTGTTTCTTTGGAGATCTACTGTTCCTTCTGAACCCCTGAATACCTCCATTCACACTCTCAGTGACAGCAATCTAGGAAGTCTTCAGTGAGACTGTGGATTGGAACTTTTGAAGAGAGCCATCCACAGATCCTTTCCAAGGATTTATATCTCTGCTCTTTCTCTCCCTTACCTGTCTCTAGACTCCTATACTTAAGTTTTAGTTAACTTAAGAGTAGGGACTAAAAGGCAATTGGCAAGAAAGAGGGATCAAGGCTGAAAAGTCTTGAACCCCCACACTTTGGAGGGCCAACCTGCTAGAGGGGACAATTTGTAGGGCTTCCCTGTTTACCCACTTTCCTATCCAATATCACCCTTCCCTGTTTGAACCCCAATAAATTACCTGATATTTAAGATTTAGAGCTGGACTAGTCTCTAAACAATATAGTTAATGGGATTGAAGATTTGGGGAGGGTCACACCAATCTCCAAAAGGGGATTGACTTCTAGATCCCAGGGATTCAATATTGCCTGACCCAAGGAACTGACATCTTTCATTGGCACTTGAGTGGTCCTAAAATCATGAAAGGGACTCACAGTTAATGTCCCTGGGGGAAGCAGAGGCATAAGAAATCATCTTGCCTCTCAAGGATAGATTGGACCTCAGGAGCCCTGGGCTCCTCTGAGGGGGTCATTTTGTCATCTCACTAAGGCATTCCCTGTCTAGTCTCCTGTCCTCCATCTCCCAGAAAACATTCTCTGGGGAGACATACTCCCCTTTCAAGGAGAAAGGATTTGACTATCTCCCCCCAAGAAGGAGGGAGGAGAAGAGGGATCTCTTCACTCTCTCAACCCAATTCCCCCTTTCTCTCTATCATCACTATCCCTTCTCCAAATCCCTCCATTACAGCAGGCAAAATGAGTGGACCAGGCAGCTTATAATATGACTTGCCTACAGAAAGAACAAAGGTGAGTTCAAATGAGATCATTTAGCTAACTGAGGTGATCAAACTGGTTGACAGTATTACTTGGCAAAAGCACCTTTATGAAGTTCAATAATTTCATATTTTCCATTTATATAGTATGTTATATTAGTAAAATAAACTTATTAACTATTCCTCATCCAAGTATTTGTCTCAGAACATACCAACCAGTCTAGTTTAATTCAATCACAACCAACTCAATCCAACAAGCATTTTTAACTGTCTACTATGTTTAAAATACTATTCTAGGTAAAAAGACAGGTTCAACCAGGTTGAGGGCAACTGATCAGTATCAAACCTATTGGTGACTTAAGGGGATACTTACCAGAAGCATGTGATAACTTCTCCTAATGGAATGGGTAGATGAAAACAATTTGTTCCAATAGCCATGAAGACAGCTGAAGCAGGTGCTATGGCATGCTTAGAGCTTGGTTAGGCATTGAAAATGCCAAAGACATCCATTATATCCCAGGCTATCACCAGAGGTCCTGATTTTTGTCTTGCCACTTGACTTTGATGATTTCAAGACAGATTAAGGCTAGTCATTTTGTGCAACTCTACCTCACTTAAATCCAATTCACATGGACATCAAAATCAATTAGGTAATATAGGAAAGAATTGGCTTTGCCCTCAATGCATGTGCTTTCAATTGATATTTTTTTTTTAATAAAAACCCTTACCTTCTGTCTTGGAGTCAATACTGTGTATTGGCTCCAAGGCAGAAGAGTGGTAAGGGCTAGGCAATGGGGGTCAAGTGACTTGCCCAGGGTCACACAGCTGGGAAGTGGCTGAGGCCAGATTTGAACCTAGGACCTCCCGTCTCTAGGACTGTCAATTGATATTTTATACCAACCAAATTCTGGTTTTTTTTTTAAACTTATATTCCTTCATATTCCTAGAGAGTGTGCAGAAGGAAAAGGAACAGTAAGTATTTTGTGAATAGCTTTAATTCTACCCTTTGTTTTGGTTGCAAAACTCTTTACTGACCCTTTTGCCTTTTCCTCTCTTTCCTTTGTCCTCTCCCATATCTAGCTCCCAGAGATTTTTCACACAGAGTCCACAGTCCTTCAAAGGGTTTGTGGATAGATTTTTAGGGTCAATGAATTTGCTTTTAAAAATACATTTTGGACTTCCGGGTAATCATGGCTGCAATCTAGACGCCGCACGTTTCCTCTCCCCAGCACCGAACGAAATAGACTACATCAAAGGAGCATAAAATCACCTTTGGAGGAACAGAAGGACTCCCCAGTACCCCACAGAGGCAAAGGTACATGGGGCTTGAACATTTCCACACTAAAATAAGAAGGAAAAGCTTGCACAGAAAAGTGAACTGAGCCGCCCTTCCCCCACCCCACCTCCCCCACTAAACCAGAGTGAGCTACCTGAGCGCTCACCAGGACAGCGAGTGAGTGGGGAGCGTCTCTGTCTGGGGGGGCACTCCAGGGTCCTTGGGATCTGGGGACTGCCAGGAAAAAACGTCTCAGGGCGCTTTCACTGGAGAAGCCAGCGGACTTCGGGCGGGCTGCGCTGAACAAGGCGCACGGATTATCTGGGCGGAGCTGAATACCTGGGCTCGGAGGCTGGGAAGAACTAGTCTGAAGCAACCTAAATTCACAGAAAAACCACTCTTATAACCCAGACCCCAGACCAAAAAGGAAAGGGAAATAAAACCACCAAAGGGATGGCTCACATGGCCCAAAATCAAGCCTCCAGGAAGAAAGGGAAAAAAGTGACTATTGAAAACTTTTATGGTGGAAGTACCCAAGGGAAAGAGGAGAATGAAGAGGAAATCCAAATAAATTCAGAACACGCCTCCCAAAATGGAAACTATCAACAAGCTCTGGAAGATCTCAAACTGGAACTTATCCAAAAGATGGAAACCTTCTGGAAAGAAAAATGGGAGAAAGAGATCAGCTGTCTGACAGATAAGACTGCTCAATTGGAAAAAGAACTCGAAGCAGCCAATACAAGGGCAGACAAGGCTGAAAAGCAAATCCAGTCCCTAATGACCAGAATTAAGGACCTCGAAGAAAGTGAGATGATAAAACAGCAAGAATCAATAAAGCAAACCCAAACAATTAATGAATTGGAAGAAAACAGAAAATATCTCACTGAGAAGGTCACGGACCTGGAGAACAGAGGAAGACGAGAAAATCTCCGTATCATCGGTCTCCCAGAAAAACCAGAGGTAAACAACAAATTGGATTTTATTCTAGAGGAGATTATAAAAGAAAATTGCCCCCACGTTCTGGAGCAAGGGGGCAAAATAGAAATAGAGAGGATTCATAGAACACCTTCTATACTAAATCCCCAAAAGACAACGCCTAGGAATGTAATTGCCAAATTCAAGAGTTTCCAAGTAAAGGAGAAAATCCTACAAGAAGCCAAGAAGAAGAGCTTCAGATATAAGGGGGCTCCCATAAGGATCACACATGACTTAGCGGCTAACACACTAAGAGACCGCAAAGCATGGAACACGATATTTAGAAAGGCAAGAGAGCTGGGTCTCCAACCAAGAATCAACTACCCAGCAAAACTGACTATATACTTCCAGGGGAAAGTATGGGCATTCAACAAAATAGAAGATTTCCAAGCATTTGCTAAGAAAAGACCAGAGCTCTGTGGAAAGTTCGATATCCAAGCACAGAAAGCAAGAGAAACATGAAAAGGTAAATATGAAAGAAAGGGAAAAGGAGATAAATCTTATCTTTCTCTTTAAGTCAAACTCTCTTCTATAAGGACTACATTTACATCTAATTATATATATTAATATGTGGGGAAAATGTTTTGTGTAACTCTCATAAATTGTATCATCATAAGAGTAGTTAGAAGAAACATGCATAGGGAAAGATTGGGGAATCAAGAAGATTTGGGGAAAGTTGGGGCAAAAAAAGGAAAAGGGAGGGGGGAACCGTGATAATACTAAGATTAACTTCAAGAAATAGGGGGGGAATCAATAGAATAAACTTTCCCATATAAAGATACACATGGGAAGGGGAGGGGAAGAACTCTCATATGAGAAGGAGAGGAAGAGAGCGTGAAGTGGAAGTACTTAAACCTTACTCTCAGTGAAATCAAATCTGAGAGGGAAGAACATCTAGATCCAGTGGGATCCTGATTTCTATCTTATCCATTAGGGCAAGAAAGAAAGGAAAATTAAGGAGGGGGAGGGGGGAGGGAGCACAAAAAGGGAGGGAAGGAGAGGGGGGAGGGGAAGGGAGCATAAAAAGGGACGGGCTAGAAAGGGAAGCATCTCAAGGGAGGGGACTAGGGGGACCGACTTAAAGTAAATCACTGGTTCAAAAGGAGAAAGCTAAAGAAGAAAGGTCAGAACTAGGGGAAGACATCAAAATGCCAGCGAATCCACAAATAACAATCATAACTTTGAACGTGAATGGGATGAACTCACCCATAAAACGCAGACAAATAGCAGACTGGATTAGAACACAAAACCCTACCATATGTTGCCTTCAAGAAACACATATGAGACGGGTTGACACTCACAAGGTTAGAATTAAAGGTTGGAGTAAGACCTTTTGGGCCTCAACCCATAGAAAGAAGGCAGGAGTTGCAATCATGATATCTGACAAAGCCAAAGTACAAATAGACCTGATCAAAAGGGACAGGGAAGGTAAATATATTCTGCTAAAAGGAAGTATAGACAATGAGGAAATATCACTAATCAACATGTATGCACCAAATGGTATAGCATCCAAATTTTTAATAGAGAAACTAGGAGAATTGAAGGAGGAATTAGACAGTAAAACCATATTAGTGGGAGACTTGAACCAACCACTATCAAATTTAGATAAATCAAATCAAAAAATAAATAAGAAAGAGGTAAAAGAGGTGAATGAAATCTTAGAAAAATTAGAATTAATAGACATATGGAGAAAAATAAATAGGGACAAAAAAGAATACACCTTCTTTTCAGCACCACATGGCACATTCACAAAAATAGATCATACACTAGGTCATAGAAACATGGCACTTAAATGCAGAAAAGCAGAAATATTAACTGCAGCCTTTTCAGATCACAAGGCAATTAAAATATTGATAGGCAAGGGTACATGGAGACCCAAATCAAAAATTAATTGGAAATTAAATAACATGATACTCCAAAATCATTTAGTTAGAGAAGAAATCATAGAAACAATTAACAATTTCGTTGAAGAAAATGACAACGGCGAAACATCCTTTCAAACCTTATGGGATGCAGCCAAGGCAGTACTTAGAGGAAAATTCATATCCCTGAGTGCATATATTAACAAATTAGGGAGGACAGAGACCAAGGAATTGGAAATGCAAATCAAAAAACTTGAGAATGAACAAATTAAAAACCCCCAGAAGAAAACCATACTAGAGATCCTAAAAATTAAGGGAGAAATTAATAAAATAGAAAGTGACAGAACTATTGAGCTAATAAACAAGACTAGAAGCTGGTACTTTGAAAAAACAGACAAAATAGACAAAGTACTGGTTAATTTAATTAAAAAAAGGAAAGAAGAAAGGCAAATTAATAGCATCAAGGATGAAAAGGGGGATCTCACCTCAAATGAAGAGGAAATTAAGGCAATCATTAAAAACTACTTTGCCCAACTATATGGCAATAAATTTACCAATCTAGGTGATATGGATGAATATTTACAAAAATATAAATTGCCTAGACTAACAGAAGAAGAAATAGTTTTCTTAAATAATCCCATATCAGAAATTGAAATCCATCAAGCCATCAAAGAACTGCCTAAGAAAAAATCCCCAGGGCCTGATGGATTCACCAGTGAATTCTATCAAACATTCAGAGAACAGTTAACCCCAATATTACACAAACTATTCGACATAATAAGCAAAGAGGGAGTCCTACCAAACTCCTTTTATGACACAAGCATGGTACTAATTCCAAAGCCAGGCAGGCCAAAAACAGAGAAAGAAAACTATAGGCCAATCTCCCTAATGAATATAGATGCAAAAATCTTAAATAGGATACTAGCAAAAAGACTCCAGCAAGTGATTAGAAGGGTCATCCACCATGATCAAGTAGGATTCATACCAGGGATGCAGGGCTGGTTCAACATTAGGAAAACTATCCACATAATTGACCACATCAACAAGCAAACCAACAAGAATCACATGATTATCTCAATAGATGCAGAAAAAGCCTTTGATAAAATACAACACCCATTCCTACTAAAAACACTAGAAAGCATAGGAATAGAAGGGTCATTCCTAAAAATAATAAACAGTATATATCTAAAACCATCAGCTAATATCATCTGCAATGGGGATAAACTAAATCCATTCCCATTAAGATCAGGAGTGAAACAAGGATGCCCATTATCACCTCTATTATTTGACATTGTATTAGAAACACTAGCAGTAGCAATTAGAGAAGAAAAAGAAATTGAAGGCATCAAAATAGGCAAGGAGGAGACCAAATTATCACTCTTTGCAGATGACATGATGGTCTACTTAAAGAATCCTAGAGATTCAACCAAAAAGCTAATTGAAATAATCAACAACTTTAGCAAAGTTGCAGGATACAAAATAAACCCACATAAGTCATCAGCATTTCTATATAATTCCAACACAGCTCAGCAGCAAGAACTAGAAAGAGAAATCCCATTCAAAATTACCCAAGACAAAATAAAATACTTAGGAATCTATCTCCCGAGACAAACACAGGATCTATATGAACACAACTACAAAACACTTTCCACACAACTAAAACTAGACTTGAACAATTGGAAGAACATTAACTGCTCATGGGTAGGACGAGCCAATATAATAAAAATGACCATCCTACCCAAACTCATCTATCTATTTAGTGCCATACCCATGGAACTCCCAAAAATTTTTTTTACTGATTTAGAAAAAAACATAACAAAGTTCATTTGGAAAAACAAAAGATCAAGGATACCCAGGGAATTAATGAAAAAAAATACAAAGGAAGGGGGTCTTGCAGTCCCAGATCTCAGACTATATTATAAAGCAGCGGTCATCAAAACAATTTGGTACTGGCTAAGAGACAGAAAGGAGGATCAGTGGAATAGACTGGGGGCAAGCAACCTCAGCAAGACAGTATATGACAAACCCAAAGATCCCAGCTTTTGGGACAAAAACCCACTATTTCATAAAAACTGTTGGGAAAATTGGAGGACAGTGTGGGAAAGATTAGGCTTAGATCAACACCTCACACCCTACACCAAGATAAATTCAAAATGGATGAATGACTTGAACATAAAGAAAGAAACTATAAGAAAATTAGGCGAACACAGAATAGTATACATGTCAGACCTTTGGGAAGGGAAATACTTCAAAACCAAGCAAGAATTAGAAAGAATTACAAAATGCAAAATAAATAATCTGGATTACATCAAATTAAAAAGTTTTTGTACAAACAAAACCAATGTAACCAAAATCAGAAGGGTAGCAACAAATTGGGAAACAATCTTCATAAAAACCTCTGACAAGGGTTTAATTACTAAAATTTATAAAGAACTAAATCAATTGTACAAAAAATCAAGCCATTCTCCAATTGACAAATGGGCAAGGGACATGAACAGGCAATTCTCAGCCAAAGAAATCAAAACTATTAATAAGCACATGAAAAAGTGCTCTACATCTCTTATAATCAGAGAGATGCAAATCAAAACAACTCTGAGGTATCATCTCACACCTAGCAGATTGGCTAACATGACAGCTATGCAAAGTAATGAATGCTGGAGGGGATGTGGCAAAGTGGGGACATTAATTCATTGCTGGTGGAGTTGTGAATTGATCCAACCATTCTGGAGGGCAATTTGGAACTATGCCCAAAGGGCGATAAAAGACTGTCTGCCCTTTGATCCAGCCATAGCACTGCTGGGCTTGTACCCCAAAGAGACAATGGACAAAAAGACTTGTACAAAAATATTCATAGCTGCGCTCTTTGTGGTGGCCAAAAATTGGAAAATGAGGGGATGCCCCTCAATTGGGGAATGGCTAAACAAATTGTGGTATATGTTGGTGATGGAATATTATTGTGCTAAAAGGAATAATAAAGTGGAGGAATTCCATGTGAACTGGAACAACCTCCAGGAAGTGATGCAGAGCGAAAGGAGCAGAACCAGGAAAACATTATACACAGAGACTGATACATTGTGGTACAATCGAAGGTGATGGACTTCTCCATAAGTATCAATGCAATTTCCCTGAACAATCTGCAGGGATCTAAAAAAAAAATACTACCCACAAGCAGAGGATAAACTGTGGGAGTAAAAACACCGCTGAAAAGCAACTGCTCGACCACAGGGTTGGAGGAGATAAGACTGAGGAGAGACTCTAAATGAACACTATAATGCAAACTCCAACAACAGGGAAAAGGGTTCGAGTCAAGAACACATGTGATAACCAGTGGAATCATGCGTCGGCTATGGGAGAGGGAAAGGCGGGGGGGGGGGGGGGGGGGGGGGGAGGGGAGGAAAAGAAAACGATCTTTGTTTCCAGTGAATAATGTATGAAAACGACCAAATAAAATAATATTAAAACTTAAAAAAAAAAAAATACATTTTGATAACTACATTCCAATACAATTGGACTCCCTTGTAATCCTATATATATATATATATATATTTTTATTTTTCTCCATTTAAACCTATTATTCTGAGAAGAAGATCTATAAGCTTCACTAGACTATAAAGGAATCTATGAATCAAAAAAGGTTAAGCACCCCCTATGTAGAATAATTGTATATCTCCTTGGACTTTTGTCATGCTTAGTCTCAGTTTGGGGAGGCATAGTTCAGAAACTCAATCAAAAATATATCTGTGGAGCTTTCATTATGTGTGAAACACCATGCTGGGTGTTATATACTTTGCAAGAATCTCCCCAACCTTACTCCCAGGGGAAGGAACTCAAGGGATTTCCTTCTGCTAATTGAATTTCCTTATATACCTTGTTCCAACTGATGGAAATATAGGACATTAAGCCACATATTTAAATAAAAATAGAAACCCACCTTATCCTTTGGCACATTGAATTTTATGAATTAGAGAAACTTTTCCTGGCCCTCCTGCATATTAGCATATTTAATTGCTGGTTAGTAAACATAAACATTCTAATAGGTTCTTCTAAAACGAATTTTAAAAGTCTTCCTGGAGCATCTTTGACTTATCCATATTCATAAAGATGAAATCATCACACCTGCAAAACTTGAACTAGCTGTGAGGATGGCAAAAGGCAGCTTAGTCACCATTTTGCCCAATGTCTACATAGAGCAATAAATGGAAAGGATGATTTGAAAATTCACTTAGTTGATTACTGTTTCTTCCTCCCCACGTTTTCAGGAGCCCATAAAAATCACATACCAACATCTGGCTCAGAGTAGTTCTGCAAAGAAAAGGCTACTGCTAAATGTGCCCACTGATGGTTTTGCTCCTTTAGTTCAAAATGAATCTCTTGTGGTTTGTCTTTGGTTTTTGCTTTTTTAGGCTGTGATGTGAAAACCAGACATTTTTCTTAGCATATATTGGCGATACCATTTCTGTTGGTCTTACATAGGATTATTTCATTATGTATTCCAATTTCACACTTAATGAAGCATTTCATATTATCCTAAAACTTTAAAGTTATTTATTAGCTAGTCTTTACAATGAAATAAGGAAAGCAACAGCTTTTGAAATGAACAAAAATAGTAGGATCAAGTTTCCAAGTAGTTGTAGTAGTAATAGTAGTAGTGGTAGTATTGGTACTAGTAAAACTACTAGTAGTAATAACTGATTTTACTTGTGTTTTAAAGTTTACAAAACCGTTTTCATCTATTATTTCATCTAAGTCTCAAAACAATACTGTAAGGTTCTATTGCTATGAAAGTAAAAAGGAATGCTAAATGATTTACCAAAAGTCCCAGAGCAGCAAGATGGGAACCCAGATGGTCCTAACTCTTAATTCCAGAATGCAGTCTAACAGATGACCACTGCCTTTGAATAAAACCAAAAGTGCAAGAGGCTAAGTCTGGGGATTAGGTATAGAAATCCAGAAACCCAAGATGGAGAAGGAAAGATATCACTGAATATACATTTTTATAATTGTTTTTGAAGATTAAATACCACCTTCTAAATTAGTCTTCTCTTGATTTCTCCCACCCCATTAATTGTTAAGTTTCATCATATATGTGTATGTCTACATATTTTCCCTTTATATGACCTAAGCTCCTTGAGGACAAGAACTCTATTTTAATTGTCAACGTGTTCCCAATAACTAGCACAATGTTTGGCACATACTAAAGAGAGGCAGAGAATGGCCCTATGATTTTATTGGTATAGGAAACTCCCAAGTGAAGAAACTCTCTGTCAAAAGAGATGGGCATGTTGTCTTGGACCCTTAAGAAGAGCACCCAGTTATTAAATAATTTACTCAGGATAACAAAGCCAGACTGTTTCAGAGGCAGGACTTGAAGTACTCCCTGGCAATGAGACCAGCTCTTTATGCACAATGCAACATTGCCTTTCAGAGCAGATGCTTAATAAATGCTCTTTGGTTGGTTGATTGATTGATTGAGTGATGACAAGAATTGCAGCTGCTGGTTATATGGAGCTAAGACAAAAAGATACCTAGCAGTTATCTTCAAGAGTTCTGAATCAGCAATGTAACATCAGGGTTAATAGTACCAATACAAGACTGAAATAGGGAAATAGGATGAAAGAATTCTGCAAATGCGAAATCATCTTCCTGTCATTCCCTGTCATGTCACAACTAAGAGGGATGTGGTGAACTTGAAAACTATCCAAGAAAAAAAAACTGAAAAGGTAATCAAGTCCCTCTCTGGCTTCCTTCTACCCCCCCCCCCACCAAAAAGAAGAATTGTGTTTCTACAACTATTACTTTCTCCTGATCTTGGGTAAGGAGCTGAAATTATATCACTGGGGAGCAGCATTTGGACTCACAAGGAAAATAATCATCCTCTTTATTTTTAAAGGTTTTACTGACCACTTAGAAGTAGCTGGCACTGGTGAATAAAAATAGAATTAATGAGTAAAAATTACAAAGAGAAAGATTTAAGCTTGAGATAGTGAAAGTTTTCTTAAGAAAAAAAGGTATCCAAAAATTAAAGAAGCATCAAAGGGGTCCATCTACCTCCACTAGAGATCATAAAAGAAAGACTGGCTGACTTCTAGTAAAATACACCATAAAAAAAGAATTTCTGTTCAGTTATGGGTTTGACTAGATGGTGTCTGTGGTTCCTTTATTCTATAAGCTTCTGTGATTATGTAATTATGATTTCTAAGTTCGTAGACCTGGTGGTCTCCTTGAAAGGACATTTAGTCCAATTCATTTTCTCAAGAAAAAAAAGTGTCATGCTTCTCTTTTTCTAAACCTCCAGGGAAGAAATTTTATTTATAATACTCTTCTCAGTTTTTCTAGGTCTATAGGGTCCTAGTACAGAAAGGGAAATTGACACTTTTATCTGTTATATTACTTTGAATGATTAGTAGCAAATTCCTCTATAAACAGTTGATTTCTGTGGTTATTAAACATCCACACTAAGAAAGGAAAATGATAACAAAGGCACAGAACTCGTGTATCCAGATGAGTTTTATAGAAAGATATTTTACAGCTGAAAAAATCCTCAGGAAGCCTGGGTTTAGGGGGATGCTACAAATTTTCAAGTCTGCCTTAGATCAAATCTTGGAATGGGAAAGGTGATTTGCCACTTTCCTCTTTATATGGGAAAATACTTCTTGTATTATAACCCCGATATATGGGGAAGTCCCTATCCTGGGAAAAGGTTGAAGTTCCTTGTCCATCCTTGTTTTCTACCAAGTGACTAACAGTGCAAAGCTCATCCACAGTAGGTACTGCTACAAACAAACAATCCCAATCCTGGTGCCCTCCGTTTATAGCTAAATGGAAAGGGACTATAAAAGTGTCCCTAGGTTGGATGAGGGTGAACAAACCTGGTTTGCTGGAAAAGCCACCTGGCCAGCAAATGGGGGGAAATATGTGAATCATGCTTGATTAAGGCACAGAGACTACAGATGCAGACAACCCATGGAATATGAGGTGGGAGACAGATGCTGGGGAAAAGAGGGAAAGAGAATAAATGGGGGAAATAGAGTCACTTATATAACTGCAAATTGGAGTTGGGAGCATTCAGACAACATGGACCCAGGACAGTTAGAAGACTCATTGGAGGAGCAGGTCTTGGGGATCCCATTCTTAAAGGGCTTTGGTGGTAAGGGTAGGTTTAACTGACGTAATTGGACATGTCTGAAGATTTTCAGGAACAAAACAAAGGGCAGTTTGTGGGGCTAAGAAGCTGTTGTAATGGGGTGCTTCTGGCTTGTCCTAATTTAACACATAGTGTCTGTGTGTGGCTTTAATTAATTTAGGAGGCAGCTTTCCACAAGTGGCTTCTATGTTCCATTTTACACTCATAACTTTTTCTATTTCCTATTTATTGTTAGCTTACATGGTTTCCTTATATATTTACTATATTAACTGGTGAGGTGGTTCAGGGAAACCATAACAAAATACAATTTCAACAAAGTACCTTCTCTGACATGTCAATGAGATTTCACCAATTTTCCTTACCTCCCAGGGATTCAATAGCAGTGATTGGTGTCAAAGCAGGTGCTATCAGTTAACTCTACTACCAGATCTATATTTTGAGTTCTCTGGGAATTGTAATTGATTGAAAGGGCAAAGGATAGAGAAAAGAAAGAGGAGGTACTTTGACTCAATCCTTGCTGACTTTGTAAATTTATTGAGCTTTTTCTCTTAGAGAGGCAAAAGCCAATGTGGTGCCATAGATAGAGAGCTAAATCAGGAGCCAGCAAGACTTGGATTCAATGTCCACATCAGACACACATTAACTATCTCACCCTGTGAAAGTAACTTAAACTCTTGGTCTTCCTGGCAAATAGCAAAGAATATAAGTTATAAAGAGGAAGAGTATCCACATTATTATGAGAAGTTTCCTCAGCTGGGAGTTCTAAATTCCTGTGAAATCACAGGTCTAGTCCTTATTTTTATCTCATAGAGGAAGGTCCTTGCTCTCATGATCTTGGTTAGATTCTAAGAAGCATCAATCTATAAATTACTCAAAGTCTAGAGATCCATCCTTTTCACAGGTGGTTAATAGTTCATAAGAGACTATCTGGTAAAAAAAAAAAGTGTCATTAAATGTATTTAGCATCTAATTTTTTTAACTGTTGATTCTTTTTTTTTATTTTATAATTTCCAAACATTATTCATTGGAGACAAAGATCATTTTCTTTTCCTCCCACACACCCCCCACCTCTCCCATAGCTGATGCACGATTCCACTGGGTATCACATGTGTTCTTGATTCGAACCCATTTCCATGTTGTTGGTATTTGCATTAGAGTGTTCATTTAGTCTCTCCTCAGACATGTCCCCTCAACCCCTGTAGTCAAGCAGTTGCTTTTCCTCGGTGGTTTTACTCCCACAGTTTATCCTCTGCTTGTGGATAGTGTTTTTCTCCTAGATCCCTGCAGATTGTTCAGGGACGTTGCATTGACACTAATGGAGAAGTCCACTACATTCAATTGTACCACAGTGTATCAGTCTCTGTGTACAATGTTCTCCTGGTTCTGCTCCTCTCTCTCTGGATCACTTCCTGGAGGTTGTTCCAGTCTCCATGGAATTCCTCCACTTTATTATTCCTTTTAGCACAATAGTATTCCATCATCAACATATACCACAATTTGTTCAGCCATTCCCCAATTGAAGGGCATCCCCTCATTTTCCAATTTTTGGCCACCACAAAGAGCGTAGTTATGAATATTCTTGTACATGTCTTTTTGCTTATTATCTCTTTGGGGTACAAACCCAGCAGTGCTATGGCTGGGTCAAAGAGCAGACAGTCTTTTATCGCCCTTCGGGCATAGTTCCAAATTCCCCTCCAAAATGGTTGGATCAATTCACAACTCCACCAACAATGAATTAATATCCTGACTTTGCCACATCCCCTCCAGCATTCACTACTTTCCTCTGCTGTCATGTTAGCCAATCTGCTAGGTGTGAGGTGATACCTTAGAGTTGTTTTGATTTGCATCTCTCTGATTATAAGAGATTTAGAACATTTTTTCACGTGCTTATTAATAGTTTAGATTTCATTATCTGAGAACTGCCTATTCATGTCCTTTGCCCATTTATCAATTGGAGAATGGCTTGATTTTTTGTACAATTGATTTAGCTCTTTGTAAATTTGAGTAATTAAACCCTTGTCAGAGCTTTTTATGAAGATTGTTTCCCAATTTGTTGCTTTCCTTCTGATTTTAGTTACATTGGTTTTGTTTGTACAAAAACTTTTTAATTTGATGTAGTCAAAATTATTTATTTTGCATTTTGTGACTCTTTCTGTCTTGCTTGGTTTTAAAGTCTTTCCCTTCTCAAAGTTCTGACATGTATAATATTCTGTGTTTGCCTAATTTACTTATAGTTTCCTTCTTTATGTTCAAGTCATTAACTGTTGATTCTTGAGACCTAATCACATAAGCTTGCTATTAGTTCAATAAATAAGTTAGCCATCACACAGAGGTTTTCATTCATTCCTTTATATATTGAGGTGCCTTATATCAATGAAATGGTATAATAGAAAGTTATATTGTTTTTCTACTAAATAAGTTCAATTAATTTACATTAATAAAAGATAACACAAAATCCAAAATAAATAAAATATATCACAAGTTATAGACTATATGTATATAAATATACATATATATGTATGTGTATACATACATGTAAGGCAGAATAAATATGGGGAAAGGATCATAGTTACAAACCACTCCTTATAAATGTATGGTGACATTTTTTAGCTAACAGGGATCCTTCTGGCTCCCTTCTGCTCTACCTCTAGAAACCTATCTAATATTAGACAAACCTAAAGGAACTCTGCCATATATAAAAACCAAATTTCTTAGACTAACATTCAGCCCTTTTCCTCAGGTCTTGCTCCAGGGGTAGGTGGGACAACAGCTTGAAGTGAGTGATTCTGTGAAATAGATTAAAAATAATCTCACGGAAACAAGAGAGAGAGAGAGAGAGAGAGAGAGAGAGAGAGAGAGAGAGAGAGAGAGAGAGAGAGAGAGAGAGAGAGAGAGACAGACAGAGACAGAGACAGAGAGAGACAGAGAGAGAGAGATTGAAATTAGGAAGACCTATTTTTATAGGTTTTGTTGTTCAGTCATTTCAGTCTTGTCCAACTCTGTGATCTCATTTGGGTTTTACTTGGAAAAGATACTAGAGTTTTCCATTTCCTTCTCCAGTTCATTTTATAGATAAGGAAACTGCGGCAAACAGGATTAAGTAACTTGCCCAGGGTCACACAGCTAAAAAGTCTTAGGTCAGATTTTGAGGTGGGAAGAGTAGCCTTCCTAACTCCAGATCTGGCACTCTTAACTGCCTGTTAGTTTATAATTACAAAAATCCAAAATAATAAATAAATACTTTTATAAACCCTCTGACATCTACTAGCTATGTGTCCTTGGGAAAGGTCTCTTAATTTAACCTCTCAGTTCTTTAGGCAAATAAGACTGTAAGTTGCATAGTATGAGGCTAACCTATATTCCTAGAGGGAGTTTCTGAACCAATGAAATTATAGGTCCAGTCTCTATCCCTGTTTATATAAGATATATGTCAATGTTTGACTTTTATGATTGCTAAGAAGCCTGTATAGAGGTACTTGAAGATAACCTCGGAGATTTTTCCATAAATTAACTTTTAATGGATCATACAGCAATTGCTTTGCAAGAAAAAGCCATTCTTATGGCACAAGACAAGTTGGGCAATTTGAGGAAGTCCTATAGTCATTTTCTACTGGAAAGCAAGAAAATTGAAAAGCAATACACTGCGTTCCTTTACCCCTTCAAAACTGCCTATGAATATTTTCATACATATTTACAGGGATATGTGCGTTCACATACCTATAACCCAAATTCATATTAGAGATTAAGTATGAAATATGAAATGTCAAGGTGTCATTTAATTCAAGTATATGTGTGTATGACAAGAAGGAGCCTTTTTCTTCTTATCTTGGATATGTTGGTTGTCTCTCAAACCGAGGATGACGATTGTCTTTGTGCGTTTTTGTGCACAAAGACACCTGTGCATGAAGATTTAAGTGGAAAAGTCGATGCACAGAGACAGTCCTACTCCCTCGGCATTGGAAGCCTGGGTCCATTGGCACGAAAAGTCGTTACACCTGGAGACTTCCTCAGCTGCATTGGATGGCCGTGTTGTCTTTTGTGCTCCAACACGCCCTAAGCACTCCACAGTGCCTTGCTGCATCGCCATCTCAGCCGTTGAACCTTCTTATTGGTTTCTTCAGTCTGTTCCGCCGAAGCAGTCTTCACCTGCTGGGTGAGCAAAGCCCTAGTTCACCAGGGGTCGACGTCGACCCGATGGCTACCCTCACAAGGTTTGGCCGGCCTGTCGAAGCCGTTGCCCGGGGTGTGGCTGCTGCTGCATGCTAGCAGCTATTAGGAGCCACAAGTGAGAGCTGGGTGTCAGGTGAGGGTCAGTGGCTGGAGAGCTGCCATAGAAGGGCACGACAAGCCCTCCATACCAGAGATATTACCCCTCCCTGAGCACCCCATACACCCCTATCTTGGATATACTACAACAGAAATCATAGCATTCTCTAACAGGATATTTCTGAAAGGAATTAAAGATAGATTTACAAAGAAAAAAACTTTCAACTTCTCTAAGTCATTGTAAGAAAAGATGAACTTTTCATATAGTCATTTTATGTTTCAAAAATGCTTTTTCTTACAATAAGGTAGGCTGTGTAAGAGTTTTAGCTCCATTTTACAGATGAGGAAACAGTCTCAGAGAGACCCTCTTACAGTGGCAGGATTAGTGGCAGGTCTAGTACTTGAGTCCTTCTCTTTTTCCACGGATTAAAAGAGACCCATCTATAGAACTATAACAAGGAAGGACAACAGATGACTTATTCCTTGGTGCCCAAATGGCAATTTGTTTCTTCCACCTATCCTAGTACTTCTTGGTCTTCTGTAAGACCTATATCCCAAGGCAAAAGAAAATGTAAAGTCTTATCTCTCCCAGACTTATTCCTTCCTCTATGAGGGTATTATACCTCACCCACCTCATTAGCACACCTACTTCTTCTCAGAGGTTGCCCAGTGTGAATATATTCAACCAGCCTCTTCAGGTTGCCCAATTTTTATCTATTCTCTTCCCTTCTCCCCAAAATGTAACTTGGAAATGAAAATTTCTTTCTCCTCTTCTATAGTTCACCTCATACTAGAAATTTTCTGCCCCATCATCTCTGTTATACCTCTCTGCTATTTTTGTCTCTTTCCACGGCTCTCCATTGGACTCTGTTAAGATGCTGGAATTCCTAGTTATAGCTCTGTCATTCTGTACCACCATGCTGCCTGGAGGTGTCAGACTAAGAAGTTCTTGGGTATTCTTGCCCTGTGTCCACAGGTAGAGGTAATTTCTTCTAATTTCATATGGTATTGGGTTATGTAATTATAAAATAATACTTTAAAAACTGATGGTGAGCTTCATGTTCATTTTATCTATATTTACATGCCATAATGTGGTTATCCCTACCCAACTTATTTGACCATTAGGTCAACCAAGTCATTTAAAGAGCAATGTGATTGATTTCTGGACTGACTTGGCCATCATCATGGTAGAACAGATTGTGTATGCTGGCATGCATCTCTTCAAGGAAACCTGTCATCAAATAGTAAAGTTGTGAAAATATCAGAATTAATCCTTCGTCCTTCATGAAAGAGAACAGCTAGACAGCAAGGACAATCCTTTCATTTATGATTCCAAAAGTCTTATGACCCTCTGAAATGTTCATTTTTCAGTGATTCTTTGGTCTATACATTCTATAATAGTAATAAGCTATTTCTTATTCCACTGATTTTAGAATATCTGAAAATCAGTGTACTAATTGGCATTTAGGCAGCATGGTGTACTGGAAGGAGTTCTTGGCCTGGGAGCCAAGAAACCTGAGTGATATTTCTAGCTTTGCTGCTAACTCTATCTTTGACCTTAGTCAATTAACCTCCGTGAGCCTCACTTTCTTCAGATGTAAAATGAGGTGATTATCTTAGATTATGTGTCCTTATGCCTTTTTGCATATGTTATGAACCCCTTTGGCAGTCTGATGGGGACTAAGAACACTTTATCAGAATATATTTTTTTAAAAATTCATAATTGAAGGAAATATAAAATTTAAGTTAAAAGCTAGTAAAATAAAGACATATTTTCCCATCCAAATTCACAGACTAACCTTACCCCTTCATATCTATTCATGAGCCATAAATTCTAGATTAAGAAACCCTGCTTTAGAGATTATCCAAGATATTTTCTAGATCTTTCACTCCATAATATGATGCTTAATAAGTTTTAGATGCATTTTGTAGTACTTAATAATTTATTGAATAACAGATACCTCACAGTGGAAAAAAAATGAATCAGTAAAGCCCATGAGTCTAATCAACTCTTCCCTGTCACAGTTTTAGGTTCAAATGGATAGTGTCCTCAAATATATTCCTCCTACCACTCCCACTAATCCAATTCCAACTTTGAAAAGTGGGAGGAGCATCTGAATTTAACTTGTCTAGTTATTTAGTTATCTCATCATGATAACAAATCAAGACAAGAAACAGTAAGGGAAAATTAATAGTTATTAGTACTTATTCATTGTATTCTCCTCAATATTTACTCACTTCTTAGCTTTAGTTTCCTCATCTGTAAAAATGGAGGCTTAACTCATAAGGTTGTTAGGTTCAAATCAGATGAGATAATATATTTAAAACACTTTCCAAAGGTTAAAGCACTATATAGTTGTTAGCTATTATTATTTGGGGAGACTGAACAGTGTAGTGAATCCACTAGATTTGTAGATTTGGAATCAGGGAGACTTACTTTCAATTCCTGCCTCATACACTTAACTATTTGTATGAATCCTGGGGAAATCATTTAATTCCCCTGTCCCTCAGTTTCCAAATCTACAAAATGAGGGGGTTGTACTCTAAGGCATTTTCAAGCTTTAAATATCAGCCTATGGTCCCTGCTAGTCGTCTCAAACAAGCTTAGTCTACATATATCTTATCTGTCTGCCCATGGTTGACAGAATCAGATAATCACTGCCCCACAGAGACCTCTGCAATGATTTAGTCTAACCTGTACCTGAAAGGAATCCTTTCCTATAGCATATTGGATGAGTTATCTTTTCACTCTCTGATTATCTTCCAGCTTTGCTTAGGATTCATTGGACTGTTCTTCTTGCTTCAGCGGCTTTTTATGACCCAAGGTCAAGATAAGTTACTAGCAGTAGTAGTTGTAGAAATAGTGGTAGTAGTGGTAGTGGTAGTGGTAGGAGTAGTAATAGTAGCAGTAGTTAAATAGTGCTTTAGGTTTGCAAAATACAAATATCACATTTGCCTCTTTTAAGCAACAAGTCTGAAAGATAAATACTATCATTTTCCCATCTTAAAGATTGGGTCAGATAGAAGTTGTTACATATCCTGACCGCTATTAAATTGTTAAAGTGGGCAAACAACTATTGCTCTACTACTTAACAGAGATAAATTCTTCTTCAATTATTTCACTAAGAGGTGAATAGAAACCCTTCTCAGCTACTTAATATGAAACAAATGTTCCCCTTTGCCTTTTTCCTCTCATCTTTTTCTCTCTGCCCTTATCCTCCTCCTCTCCACCCCTGTCTCTCTCTCTCTCTCTCTCTCTCTCTCTGACTCTGTCTCTCTTTCTCTCTCATCCTCTCTCCTCTTACCTCTCACTTATCAATAATTAATGTAAATATTTTGATGAAGTTATTTGAATCATCAAATGTATAAAATGTACATTGACCTGGATGAGGAAATTCTAGTAGAGAAATTGCCCAAAATAATGCAACTAATAAATTATTAGGTTTATCCATCTAGCTCTAGAAGGAACTTTATATATCACCAGTCTAGCCCCATCTTTTTACAGATGAGCAAACTGAAGCCTAAAGAAGTCAAGTCATTTGCCCAAGGCTTTCTAACTCTAAATCCAGGTCTGGTTTCATATTACTCTAACCAGCGTGTGAAATCAAACAAGAGGAATTGGGTTGGACAAGCTAGCCCCGTGACCACTGTAATAGTTGAACAGAACCTAAGAATGGCACTCGAGAGCAAGCAGCTTTCTTTGGCAGAGGGAGGACTCATAGGATCTCTATCTACACTTAAAAATGCCCATTAAACAGTACAAAGTAATCAACTGAGATAGCCAGAGGATGTAGGACTAGGTGAAGGGAAGCTTCTGCCCCATGATGCTAGAGGATCTTTTTTTTCTTTTGTAGGAATTATATAGTTCACTAACCTGAAAGAGAAGACTGCACTCTATTTTTCAGACCTATATGAAGCACTTTGCCTAGAAAACCCATCTGGGGACTGAAGATCTAACTACCAAGAAAGGAATTTGCAAAGGAAAATTTCCCTTAAATTCCAATTCTCTTCTCCCCTTTAGCCTTCACAGCATGCAAAGAAAGGTGTTAGAATGTAGTAGTAAAGGACAATTGTTAACTTGACCAAAATAAAAACCAGAAGATTAACATTTTGAGAAATCACCATTATCCAGATTCACAATGGGCTTTGGTTTCAATCTGTCACTGGAATGCTTGGGCACCATATGGCTCATGAGCCACCCAGCATGCTTGCAAACAGGAGCAAGTTGATTAGCTGCTAATTAACCAGTATGGCTACAATTTTCCAGGAAATGTGGTAGGGCATGCTAGCTTTCCACAAATCTTTGTGAATTTTCTAGGACAGGTTTGGATTCCTAGTTAGGACCATAATGCTCAGGACACAAGTTCCTCCTGTAAACAGGTGTTTGCCTTTGTGTAGATATTGGCTTAGTAGCAAACACTCCATAAATGACTGCTTAGGCATGTTTTTTATCAAATCATTGACCTGGGTAGTATGTGGCAGCTTGAGAAAGTGATCCATATAACTCCTGTATCACTACTGAAAGATCCTGAGAGTATTTGTCATTCATCCCTGTTCTCAGACTGGGATTTGATAAATTCAAAGTCTTTCAAGAGCATTGAACACATTTAAAACTCAAAGACCAACGTATTTTTTTAAAGTTTTTACCATATACTCTGAGAGAGAGTTATTTTTACATTCTCAGACATTTAACAGAATAGATTGCACTGTGCATGTTGGTTTCTGGATTTAGTAAATGCTGATGTCTGTGTTTCTTCTTCTTTTGGAAGGAAATAACTTTCGTCTTAGGTATTTGGTTATATGATCTATTTCTGGAGTTAAGCATTTTAAAGGAAAAATTTACTGCCTCTGATAAAAATGCAAGTATTCAAAAGATAGATGATCTGACCTAAAGGGGGGGGGGGGTTATGCTTTGG